>NW_007232104.1:63926-136236 GCF_000164805.1 Carlito syrichta | reverse complement strand
TTTTCCCTCTGCTTAACAGTCTGTCTATTCAGCAATTATGCAGTATATGGTCCCTAGATTTAAAAAGGGGGCATATAGAAGAGGAAAATAATGGAGGAAGGGGGGGTCAATAGGGAGTTAGAAAGAGAGAAAGCGCGAGAGGGAAAACAGATATACATACCATCTATCAGGTGAGAATGAGACACAGGGCTGGGAAGAGGTGAAGAAAGACACGTAAGAAAGAGTACTGATAGCTACATAGTACTAAAGAGTACTGAAGCAACACAGAGACAGGGCAATAAAATTGAGAAACAGTGTAAGTCAGAAGGTAAACAACAAACGTGATCTAAACCAACAGTTACAATGATAAAATCATAAGTCAAAATGAGCGAAAGAGAGAAGTGCGAGAGGGATAACAGATATACATACCAGCTATCAGGTGAAAAACAGTCACAGGATCGGGAAGAAGTGAAGAAAGACACGTAAGAAAGATTGCCTAAGGAGTACTGATAGCTACACAGACACAGGTCAATAAAATCGAGAGACAGTGTAGGTCAGAAGGTCAACAACAGACGTGATCTAAACTAACAGTTACAATGATAAAATCATAAGTCAAAATAAGCAAAAGGGAGAAGTGCAAGAGGGAAAACAGATATACATACCAACTATCAGGTGAGAGAGAGACACAGGGCTGGGAAGAAGTGAAAAAAGACAGGTAAGAAAGATTCCCTAAAGAATACTGATAGCTGCTAGGCGCATCAGGCACGTCCAAGCCCTGGGAGCCATGAATCCTTTTAAGAAGTGTCTATTCATATCTTTTACCCACTTTGTGATGGGGCTGCTTGTTTTTTTCTTTTTGGCACATTTGAGTTCCTTGTAGATCCTAGATGCTAGGCCTTTGTCAGATATAGAGTTGGCAAATATTTTTTCCCAGTCTGTGAACTGTCTCCCTGCTCTCTCAATCGTTTCTTTGGCTTTGCAGAAGCTTGTCAGTTTGATGAGGTCCCACTTGTCTATCTTATCTCGTATGCCACAGGCACTTGGGGTTTTGATCAGGAATTGGTTGCCAGTTCCAATTTCTATAAGGGTGTCTCCTGTGTTTTCTAAGGTTCTTAAAGTTTGAGGTTTTATGTTTAGGTTCTTGATCCATTTAGAGTTGATTTTTGTGTATGATGATAAGTAAGGCTCTTGTTTTAATCTTCTGCATGTGGTCAGTCATTTTCCCCCGCACCATTTACTGAATAGGTTCTCCTCTCCCCGGTAGTTGATGGTGAAGACTTTGTCAAAGATGAGTTGGTTGAGAAATTGAAGTTTTGTTTCTGGAATCTCTATCCTGTTTCATTGGTCTATATGCCTGTTCTTTGTACGAATACAAGGCTGTTTTGATTATTGTAGCTTTATACTAAAGCTTAAAGTCTGGGAACGTGATGCCTCCTGCTATGTTTTTTTTTTTTGCTGAGGATTGTTTTGGTTATTTGTGGTTGTTTATGTTTCCATATTAATTCCTGTTTGTTGTTTCCAGGTCTGAGAAGAATGCTGCTGGTAATTTAATGGGTATTGCGTTAAATCTGTAGATTGCCTTGGGTAGGATGGATTTAACAAGGTTGATTCTTCCAATCCATGAGCCTGGAATATTTTTGCATTTCTTTGTGTTATCTTTGAGCAGTGTTTTGTGGTTTTCGTTGTCAAGGTCTTTAATTTTCCTGGTTAGGAAGATGCCGAGGCAGTTCATTTTTTTTTTTTTTGGTGGTTATTGTGAATGGGATTGTGCATTTTATTTGGGTTTCTGTTTGTTTATTGTTGGTGTATAGGAATGCGACTATCTTTTGCACATTTTTTACTCTGAGACTTTGCCAAAGTCCTTTATGAGTGCAAGGAGGTTTTTGACAGTTTCTCTTGAGTTTTTGAGATACAGCATCATGTCTGTAAAGAGGCATAACTTAACTTCTTCTTTTCCTATTTAGATACCCCTGATTTCCTTCTCTTGGCAAGACCTAATTTCTACAGGAAATAAAAAAAATAAGCAGGATAGAGATTCCAGAAACAAAACTTCAATTTCTCAACTTATATGTGCCTATAATCCCAGCTACTTAGGAGGTTGAGGTGGAAGGATCGCCTAAGCCTAGGAGGTCGAGGCCATAGCGAGTCATGATTGTTCCACCGCACTCCAGCTTGTGTGACAGAGTGGGACCCTTCCTAAAAAAAAAAAAAAAAAAAAAAAGTGCTTTAATACTCTGGAGCGATTTAAAATTTGGTCTTAAAAAGTGATATACATCAAGATATTGAAAATTAAAAATTCATCAGTGTTCTGAGACTGTCAGTGGCTCACAGAGATACAATTGAGGGTGTATCAAGGTTGGGGATGGGGCTGACCTTGAATTTTTTTCTGTGGATTTGTGGAGAGAAACTGAAGGGAGACCAGAGGCTCCCGGCTCTCTGGACCATCGTGCATACTGGGTTTACTGGGTCTGGCCAGGGCCAGGTTCTGCAAGCCATACAGGAGTGGCCAGCCCAGCCCTTTCCCTCTGCCCCTGTGAAGTCCACCCTTACTTCTCTGTTCATTTAGTGGCAGGTCCTAGCACCACTGCAGGTCCGAGCAGGGGTCGGGGTGTGAAGGTCCCACTTGCTGGGGTTGTGCGGGGAAAGGGGCTTTGAGCTTCAGTTTCCAGGGACACAGAGCTATGCAGCATCCTAGGCTACAGAGATGGTGTTTCCCCTTGGACCATGGGCTGCAGAGGTGGCCTAGGCTGACTGGTATAGACCAGCTGTATGGACAAGCATGGGGGACTGACTTAAGCTGAGGCACCTGGGCTCTAAGAGGTATGTGTGCATGTGAGTGCACAGAGTTCCCACAAGCATGTGCATATGTATGTATTACAGGCATGATTGTGTGCAGAAGTGTACCTGAGATTGTGCACATGTTCCTATGTGTGCCTGCATGTGTTCATGCAGCTGTGAGTCCTTGTGTGCATATAGGTGCCAATGAGCATGCATATGTCATGTGTGTGTCACACGTGAGATTTCACTTGTATACATGTGCCTGCAGTTGTGAATACATGTCTACGCATGTGCACCCATCCATGTGCATTTGTGCTCATGTGTGTTCCTATAAACATGCACATGTGTGTGTATATATGGTGTATGTACAGTTATAAAATACAACCAGCAGAATAATTCAGAAATGCTCCAAAAATGACAGGTATTGGACGAACGTTACATAGAACCTGTCTTCTCAACAATTTCATTCATTCATTCACGTTCATTCATTCAGGCCTGTTCTGGGCTCTGCCCTGGGGCTTTGGGTGAAACCCAGGCAAGTTGAAGCTGGGGACTGCTCGCAGGCTTCGGGGAGGGGTCAGTGCATACAGAGGTTGCTATGCCTCCATGGCCTCTGGTCCTTAGAGGCTCATGTTCCCAGCAGGCCAGAGTTTACCCCACCCCACTCACAGGAGACATAGTCCTCTGGGGGGTGCCCCAAAACACACGTCCCATCTCATAGGTCTTGGCCTGTCGTGTCCAGTGGTGTGGGCCTCAGGAGGATCTGCCTGGGCACAACTGGGCTCAAGGCTGCTGCTTGGAGTGGTAGTTGGACCGGGGTTGGGCTCATCTGTCCTGGCTAGGGTTTGAGGCATGAAGCAATGGCTGAGTCAGCCTGGGTTGGGTGGGAAGGGTGCACATGTCCTCAGGTCAAAGTAGTCCATGGGCAACTGCAGCAGGACTACCGCTGCCTCCCATGCCTAGCTTTCATCCATATGGTTGCTAATGTTCCTCAGAAGGACTGGAGAACAGCTGCAGGGGGTGCCTGGCCGTGGCCCCCAACATGGCCCTGCCTCCATTCTACTATCTCCCAACTTCGGGCCTTTTCCTACCATCTTGCCTGAGGCTACCAAATGTCCTCCAGGCCTTGTCCAGAACAGGGATGCAGAGGTCAGTGATGCTGTCCGGGCTGTAGGGAATCTCAGAGGGGAGGACAAAGGGTGAGGACAGAGGGGGCCATTCACTAAGCAAGGGAGGAGCACCTTTGTTCTTTGTTGTCATCCAAAGAGGGCACAGGCTTACTCTGTGGGAAGAGGAGGGAAGGGTGTTACCGCAGAGGGGACAGTGTGTACTGACCCTCAGACGTCAAGGACTGCGCACCTCTCTACATGGGGTGACCAGATGACCCTCTAGCCAACACACCACCTCCATGGAATGTTCTGGGTCTGCTCTGGGGTTGGGTTTACATGGGAAGGGGGACTGTGCCCTGAGGGTGGGACAGTCAAGTGGGCCGCTGGGAGGGACTTGTCATACGAGGGCTGGGGACACTGAATTCCTAACATTTAACCACAGTGAGGTTTTGGAGCTTATTTGACTGAGTATCCCAGGGAGGAGAAGGGAGCAGGTAAGCACCAAGCACAGTGTCTGGACCACCTTGCCAACCCCACAGCTCCTGGAGCACAGAAGACATTGTCCCTGGTACACAAGAGGGTCAGGCAGTGACCTTTTGCTTGTGGAATGGTTTAAAGTCAAGTGCTTCCTTCAGTTTTGGGCAGTGAGACCAGAGCCTGACCACAGGCAACTCCCAGGGCTGAGAATCAGGCCAGGTGGGTCTCAGACCCTGCCTGCCCAGTTCTCTCCTGTGTGGGGGCGTCCTGTTCCCACCTGCCTGAGGATGTCCTAGTCCCTGCTTAGAACTGAGTCTGGGAGGCTATTTTGTGGGGTCTTGAGAAACAGAAGGACTAAGGAAGGGAGGTACCATCTAGACGTGACCCCGTGGTCCCTCACCCACCCCTGGACGTGGCTTCAGCAGCTTCCTTCTTCCCTGGGTCTAGTTTCCCTGGATTCCCTGGCTGTGCTCACGAGATGTTCCACCTGACCCATTGTGGAGATGTCCATTAGATCATGCATATCCCCCCCGGAGTTATTTGCATTTTTTTTGAGTTAGGGTCTCACTGTCACTGGAGTGCAATGGTACGATCATGGTTTACTACAGCCTTGACCTCCTGGACTCAGATGATCCTTCAGCCTCAGGCTCCTGAGAAATTGGGTGTGTGCCACCATGCCTGGCTAATTTTTTGATTTTTTTTTTGGTAGAGACGAGGTCTTCTTTACTGGTGGCCCTTGTCTTGGGCTGAGTGGGATTAGCAGGAACCTGTGGTGGGGGCAGACAGGAGCAAGGACACTTTGTCAGACTCCCAGGAGGTCAGGCTGGTCTCCAACTCCTGGGCTAAAGCAGTCATCCCACCTCAGCCTCCCAAAGTGCTGAGATTACAGGTGTAAGCCACCATGCCTGGTCTATCCTCAATTTAATGAGGAAAATCTAGATGGTGCACAGGACTGACTGATGGCGATTCTCAGGGGCAGGAGGGTAGTTCTGCAACTGGAATTGGATCCTTACTTCCTGCCCAGGTAAGTGCCCACCTGGCCTTGTCCCCTCACCACACCGCCTGGGTACAGCTCTACCACCCATCTGCATAGATGCTGGCAATCAGACATCTCAACAGAGCTCAACTGTCTCTTTCCCTGACTCAAAACGGTATCTTTTGCTTGTGGAATGGTTTAAAGTCAAGTGCTTCCTTCAGTTTTGGGCATAAGCAGTCTGGGAAAAACCAATTTGTTTTTTCCCACTTCTGAACTCCTTGGTGCACCTTGTCAGCAGGTAGGCTGGGCTGCTTGGAGATTTTTTTTTTTTTTTGAGTTTGAGTCTCACTCTGCCACCTAGGCTAGCATGCAGTGGCAAACTCACGGCTACAGCAGCCTCAACCTGCTGGGCTCAGGCAAACCTTCCACCTCAGCCCCAAGTAGCTGGAATTACAGGTGTGCACCATCACACCTGGTTAATTTTTTGATTTATTGTAGAGACGAGGTTTGCTATGTTTCCCAGGCTGGTCTCAAACCTGTGGACTCAGGTAATCCTCTCACCTCTGCTTCCCAAAGTGCTGGGATTACAGGCATGAGCCACCACACCTGGCTGGGATTTGTCTTTTTGGGTCTTGCGCCCCTGGCAAGCCACGCCAGGGTGGCCTGGGCCAGCCCCAAGAACAACGTTGGCTGCCCGCTGCCTGCTGAATGTTCCTCTGGTTTGGGGCATTCTCTCTCCCGGCTTCAAGGGAGGAGAAAACAGTTATGTGTCCAGCAGTGTGGATGGAAGAGGGAGGACAGAAACTCGGGGCTCAAGGGTTGACTAGGTAGGTAGAAGCCCTCAGTCACATGGGGAGGGAATAGGGGATGCACAGAGGTCTGAGTTCAACGACTCCTCCTCTACTGGTGACCTCTGTGCTGGGCTGAGGGAGGGTAGCAGGAACCGGGGGTGGGGGCAGACAGGAGCAAGGACCTTGTCGGGCCCCCAGGAGGTTGCACCCAGATCTGCCTTTCTCACCTAATTCTTACCTAATTTCCTGAAGACTAACTCAGGCCTGGGTCCAGGCTCTGAGCACCCAGGCTGTGCTTGGTCTATGACCATAGGGGTGAGTGTGAGGCCCTGTAGCCACTTCTTGCAGATGGGCCCGTCCCTGAGAGCAGCTTGGGCTAGGTTCCTGGCACTAACTCCCCCAAGGCCCTTCCCTTTTGGTCCTATGAGGCCCTCTCAGTGTGGTGACTCCCTCACCTATTGCAGAGCCTGGCCAATGCTGTCTCTGAACTCCCTCCCTGGGTGCTTCTGCCCTTCTCCATCTCCACAGAGCCTGTGGTTCGGTCTTGGACTGTGGCCTCAGAACTCACAGCCTCTGCCCCGCTGGGTGCCTATTGCATTGAAGTTCTTTTTTTTTTTTGAGTTGGAGTCTCACTCTGTCACCCAGACTGGAGTGCAGTGGCCGCTCCCAGCCCCACAGCCTCGACCTGCTGGGCTCTGGTGATCCTTCCACCTTAGCCTTCCAGGTAGCCGGAATTACAGGCATGCACTACCACGCCTGGCTGATTTTTTGATTTATTGTAGAGATGAGGTCTCGCTGCCCAGGCGGGTCTCGAACCCACGGGCTCAGGCAATCCACTCACCTCAGCCTCCCAAAGGTGCAGGATTGCAGGCTGAGCCACCGAGCCTGGCTGCATTGAAGTTCTTACACTGCCTCCCTCCAGGGACTGGGAAGAAGCCAGGAGCTGGTGGCCTGACCTAACCACTGGGTGCTTGGCCTCAGTCTGGGATGTGGCTTTGAGTCCTATGAGCAACTGAAGTAAAGGAGGTGGGATTGGGGGGGCACCTCAGGTATCCAGTCTCCTTAGCCCACCCTCAATATTCACCCTACACTGAGAAGTGGCTCTGAGAGGGACAGATAGGCTCCTGAGTGGTCTCTTGTCCACCTGGGGGTGGGGCGCTTGTCAAACTGCAGGTCCTGCAGCTGGAGCTGGAGGCTGTCATTGCTATTCCCTCTGTTGGGCTCACTTCAGTTCAATAAACCTTGGCTGGGTCAAAGCCTGGGTGCTGGGCAGCTCAGCTGACCATCCTTACTGAAATTTAAGGGCTTGTTAATTATGGAAGTGGGGACTAGAAGCAATGTGCAAAGGCTAGAGTATACCAAAAATGACCTCAGCACAACAAGTAGGAGAGAAAGTCATTGCTGGTTTACAGAAACCACATTTTTCTTATGAAAATCAGAAACCCATTTTGCAGCTAGGTTCTATGTATATTTCAGTATAATGAGAATCCCAAGTGAAGTTTTTAGAAGTTCTCTCCTGTCCCCCACTCTCAGAGTCCAGCCAAACTCCCCCCTTCAGGGAGCATGGTTAGGGCTACACACTTTCCTGTATGAGTGAAGGCTTCCTGGGGGCCTTGGGGATG
Source organism: Carlito syrichta (assembly GCF_000164805.1). NCBI lineage: Eukaryota > Metazoa > Chordata > Mammalia > Primates > Tarsiidae > Carlito > Carlito syrichta. Next base: position 128,504 of record NW_007232104.1, on the reverse strand, counting down.
GGGCAGGAAGAATAGATTACTCACTAAGAGAGCTAGGCTCTTGAGAAGAGGTCTGAAAGTGAGCTTGGTCCTTGACTAAGCCAGCAGTGGATCTGCTGAGCTGGGATTACTTCTACACAGATATTTCATGTAATTGTGATGCACTTAAAATATTCTACTCACCTAATTTTCTTTTTTGAGTTGTGTCTCACTCCGTCACCCAGGCTGGAGTGCAGCGGCACGCTCACGGCCACCCCAGCATTGACCTGCTGGACTCAGGTGATCCTTCTGCCTCAGCCTTGAAGTAGCTGGAACTACAGGCACGTGCTACCATGCCTGGCTAATTTTTGATTTATTGTAGAGATGAGGTCTCACCAAGTTCCCCGGGCTGGTCTCAAACCTGCGGGCTTCGGTTCAGCTTCCCAAAGTGCTGGGATTACAGGCTGAGCCACCTAGCCCAGCCACTCACCTAATTTTAATGTGGTTCTATGACCTTGTTTCATTACAGTGTTTCTCCTGTTGCAGATAAAACACATCTTTCATTGGCCCCAGGCTCAGAGTTTTGATGTCAGTCCAGCCATGGGGGCTCCCATCCTGAAGCACCAGGAGACTCCAGCGCCCGAGCTCCTCTGACTCTCTACCCCATCCCACTTTACAAGTGAGGACAGTCAGGTTCTGGGCCCAGGGACCTGCTTCCCATAGTGTCCCCAGGAGAGAGTCAGGTGGGAGAGGGAGGAGAGCTTTGGAGGGTCAATTTGTAACAAAAGCACCAAGATGTAGAGCTTGATGGTTTATGTGTCAAGTTATTATTATCATGTAGGGTTAAAGCAAATTAAAAAACCACCCAGGAAAGTTCCAGTTCCAAGATGGCAGCCTAGAAGCAAGCTGACTTCATTTCCTGCCACAGAAAACCAAAAATATACAGTACTGAGATTAACCTCAGCAACATCCCAGAACTCAGATATGAGAATGAGACAGTTCCTGGGGCCGTAAAGAAGCGAACAAACTCTGAGCAGCCTGTAAAAGAATCAGACTTCCATATCTGCAACATTCCTTGCCCCCGCAATCTGTCTGGCACTGAGCATGTGAAAGATGCCCTCCCCGCCCCAATTTATGGTTTCGATAATGGAATAAGTGAGATTGAGGTGGACAACCAGCTTCCTCACCATCTTAGATTCTCTGGAAGGAGATCTGTCCCTGATTTAATTCAAGGGAAGCATTGCAAGTACCTGAAGGGAGAAATATCCTTGAGGTTAGCCAGAGACAAAGTTGGGAGGTAGGACTAACATCTGCAGCCTGGGAAACTCTGTGCTGTATCTCGGCCAAAGGAGATATCAAATCAGAGTGGCTGTTTAGCAGCACCATGCTGTTTAGGAGGTATGTTCCACAGGTCTCCTGGGAATGAACTTCTAGCCAACCTTCTTAAACTGTTGGGATGTGGCTGTCCCTTTTGGGACCTCATCCACTTGTGATGGGCAGAGCGCCAATTCTTTACTAGAGCTGAGGCAAGCCTGGGCTTGAGGCTCCACCTAATGCCAAAAAGGAGGCAGCAACTTAGTGGGAAAAAAGAGATTCACCAGATAAATTACAAATAATCTCTAAGTAAACATATCCAATAAAAACCAAAACAATCCAGACAGAGAAGACAGGAATCAATAACTAATACTTCAGTGAAAAGTCATAAACATACATCCACAAGAAGCAACAGCAAATAGGGAACCATGAACTCCTCAAACAAAGCAAGGAACTAGTAACTAACCCTAACGAGATGGTGATATGTGAGCTCTCTGACCAAGAATTCAAAATAACAGTTTTAAGGAAACTCATTCACCTCCAAGATAACACATAAAAGCAGTTTAGAAATTTATCAGAAACCAGGCTCGTGGCTCAGCCTGTAATCCCGTGCCTTGGGAGGCTGAGGTGAGTGGATTGCCTGAGCCTGTGGATTCGAGACCTGCCTGGGCAACTTGGCGAGACCTCATCTCTACAATAAATCAAAAATCAGCCGGGCGTGGTAGTGCATGACTGTAATTCTGGCTACTCGGAAGGCTGAGGCAGAGGGATCGCCGGAGCATGGCAGGTCAAGGCTGCGGTGACTGGGAGCGGCCACTGCACTCCAGTCTGGGCAACAGAGTGAGATTCCAACTCAAAAAAAAAAAAAAAAAAAAAATTTATCAGATAAATTTAGCAAAGAGATTAAAATAAAAAAGTCAAACAAAAATTGTGGAACTGAGAAATACGTTTTCTTAACTGAATAATTATTTATAGAGGCTCTCAATAGAGTGGATCAAACAAAGGAAAGAATCAGTGAAATCAAAGACAAGCTGTTTGAAAATACATAGTCAAAGAAGAAAAAAGAAAAAAGAATGAAAAGGAATGAAGATTGCCTACAAGATTTAGAAAATTACCTCAGAAAACCAAATCTAAGACATATTGATGTTCAAGAGGAAGTTGAGCAAGAGCAAAGGGTAGAAAACCTATTCAAAAAAATTATAACAGAAAACTTTCTAAAACTTGAGAAAGGTGTATGCATAGCCAGGTAGAGGAAGATCAGGCCACCAAACAGATTGATCCACGTTGGACTACCCCAAGGCATTTAACAATCAGACTCTCAAAGGTCAAGAACAAAAAGAGGACCCTAAAAGCAGCAAGAGAAAAGAAGCAAATAACATATAAAGGAGCTTCAATTTGACTGGCAAATAATTTTCAGTGGAAACCATACCAACCAGGGGAGAGTGTGATAACATATTCAAAATGCTGAAGAAGAAAAAAAAAACCTGCCAACCAAGACTACTTTATCCAGCAAAGCTATTTTTCAAATATGCAGGAGTAATAAAGTTGTTCCTAAAAAACAGCTGACAGAATTCACCACCATCAGAGCTATCATATAAAAAATGCTAAAGGGAGTTCTTTATTCTAAAATAAAGTGCAAAAAGAAAGCACTTGAAGGTATAAAACCCACTGGTAAAATTAAGTATATGAACAAATCCAGAATAGTCCAATACTGTAATTGTGGCGTGCATTGCATTCCTAACTCTACTATGAAGTCTAATAGACAAATCTATCAAAACCAATAATAGCTAAAGCAACCTTTTAAGAGATGGACAATATAAAAATATGCAAATTGAGACAACTAAAAGTCAAAATGTGGCATAGAGATGGAGTTTTTAAAAATTTTTAATTAACATTTTTTTTTTATTTTGACAGAGTCAGCAAACTGCTGGCCTTGATTCAGGGTCAACAGACTTTTCTTTTCTTTTTTTTTGTTTTTGTTTTTTGAGTTGGAGTCTCACTCTCTCACCCAGGCTAGCGTGCAGTGACATGCTCATGGCCACCGCAGCCTAGACCTGCTGGGCTCAGGCGATCCTTCCACCTCAACCTTCTAAGTAGCTGGAACTACAGGTGTGCACCACCATATCTGGCTAATTAAAAAAAAAATTTACCATAGATATGAGGTCTCACCAAGTTGCCCAGGCTGGTTTCAAACCTGTGAGCTCAGGCAATCCTCTCACCCTGGCCTCCCAAGGTGCTAGGATTATAGGCATGAGCCACTGATGGACTTAAAATGTAAAAAAAAATTCTTCTTTTTTCTTTGTTTCTATTATTTGTGATCCAAGATAAGTTGCCATATCTTTAATATAAATGGTTGTATCTATAAGATGTTTTTGTAAGCCTCATGGTAACCACAATGCAAAAACCTATAATAGCTTCCCCCAAATAAAAAGCAACAAATTAATACATACTACCAGAGAAAATCACAAAGAAATTCGAGACCAACCTAGGCAACACAGCAAGATTTTGTCTCTATAAAAAAAAAAAAAAAAAAAAAAGATTAGCCAGGCATGGTGGCTCATGCCTGTATTCCCAGCTACTTAGGAGGCTAAGACAGAAGGCTCACAAGAAGGTTGAGGCTGAGGTGGGTGGTGATCGTGCCACTGTCCTCCAGCCTGGATGACAGAGTGAGACTCCGACTAAAACCTCCCCCCTCCAAAAAAAGAATCAAGAACAATACCAATATGATCATTTTAATAGATGCTGAAAAAAATTCAACATTTCTTTATGATAAAAAATCCTTCATCAAATTGGGTATAGAAGGAACATACCTCAAAATAACAAAGGCCATATATGACAAACCCTCAACTAATATCATACTAATTGAGGAAAAATTGAAAGCCTTTTCTTTAAGATCTATAACAAGAAAGCATTCACTTTCATCACTTTTATTCAATATAACACCGGAAGCCATGGTCATGGCAATTAGACATGAGAAAGAAAAAAAGGTCATATAAATTGGAAAGAAAGAAGTCAAATTAGTCTTCTTCACAGTTGACATAATCTTATATTTAGAAAAACCTAAAGACTCTACCAAGAAACTGTTGGAACTGATAAACTGAGAAAGTTGCAGGATACAAAACTAACATACAAAAATCAGTAGCATTAATGTATGCCAACAGTGAATAATCTGAAAAAGTAAATCAAGAAAGTAATTCCATATGCAATAGCTACAAAGAATATAAAATACTTAGGAATAAATTTAACTGAAGAAGTGAACAATCTATACAAGAACAACTACAAAACACTGATGAAAGAAATTGAAGACACAAACAAATGGAAAGATATTCTATGCTTATAGATTGGAAGAATTAATATGGATAAAATGACAATACTACCCAAAGCAATTTAAAGACACAATTCAATCCCTATCAAAATATTAATTACATTTTAAAAAGAAATAGAATAAACAATCCTAGTTTTTTTTGTTGCTGTTAGTTTTTTTTTTTTTTTGAGTCGGAGTCTCACTCCAGTCACCCAGACTGGAGTGCAGTGGCATGCTCACAGCTACGGAAGCCTTGGCCTACTGGGCTCAGGCAATCTTTCTGCCTCAGCTTTCCAAGTAGCTAGAACTACAGGTGTATGCCATCATGGCTGGCTAATTTTGTGATTTATTGTAGAGATGAGGTCTCACAAATTGCCCAGGCTAGTCTTGAACCCCTGTGCTCAGGCAATCCTCTCACCTCTGCCTCCCAAAATGCTGGGATTAGAGGCGTGAACCACTGTGCCAAACCAACTATCTGACTTAAAAATATACTATAAATCTGTAGTAACCAAATCAGCATGGTACTAGCATAAAAACACACACAGACCAATGGAACAGACAACCTTTTGACAAAGGCATCAAGAACATACAATGGGGAAAGAACACTCTCTTCAGTGTTCTGGGAAAACTGAACTACATGCAGAAGAATAAAACTAGACCCCTATTTCATCATATATGAAAATAAAATAAAAATAGATTAAAGACATAAATCTAAGACCAGAAACTATGAAACTTCTAGAAGAAAACATTTGAGAAACACACCAGGACATTAATCTGAGCAAAAAATTCTTGGGTAATACCTCAAAAGCACAGGCAACAAAAACAAAATTAGACAAATGGGATCATGTCAAGCTAGAAAGCTTCTGTACAGCAAAGAAAAACAGTCAACAAAGTGAAGAGATAACCTACAGAATGGGAGAAAATACTTGCAAACTATTCACCTGACAGGGGATGAATAACCAGAATATATAAGGTCAGTGGAAGGGCTGAGGGAGAAAGGGATGGTGGCATCTGGTTGCACAGACCTGACTCCCATGGCCCTATCCGGAGCTGCCTCTCTGGTCCCCTGGGAGTGCCTACCTGAGGATTCTATTTCTGTAAAAAGCATAATTGATATTTTATGGGATTGCATTGTATTTTAAAATTGCTTTAGATAGTATTGTCATTTTATCAATATTAATCCTTCCAATCTATGAGCATAGAATATCTTTCCATTTTTTTGTGTCCGATTTCTTTCATCAGTGTTTTATAGTTGTTCTTGTATGGATCTTTCACTTTTTTACTTAAATTGTCTCCTAAGTGTTTTATATCTTTGTAGCTATTGTATATGGAATTACTTTCTTGATTTGTTTTTTTCAGATTATTCACTCTTGGGATACATAAATGCTACTGATTTTTGTGTGCTAGTTTTGTATCCTGCAATTTATTCATTTATCAGTTCTAACAGTTTCTTGGTGGAGTCTTTAGGGTTTTTTAAAATGTAAAATTATGACATCTATGAATAGAATGGCATAAGAATCCTACCCCCTGCCTGGGAACCTGGCCTCGTCCTCATCCTTTGCCTGGTTGAGGTCTTGTCAGTGACTAGTTCTGGGGGAGGTATTTCAGTTGGTGACAGAAAGGGCTGGGGAAGGGGCCAACTGGCCTTTGGCTGTCATGAGCTCCCCTTCCCTCCAGGCCCTGGTTACCACATGGATCCTCCCCTGACAGCATCATTGGCTCCCAGTACACAGAAGATGGTCATCTGGGTCCGAGGTTCAGCTAATGACTGTGATTCTGTCTCAGGCCTCTGATGATCATCCACGCCCACCTCACAGTGCCAGTTCTGTCTGAGTTTCATGTCCTGAGCTCCTTAAAGGTGTGGGGAGGATGGTCAGAGTGGCTGTTGCTGACCAGGAGGGTTCTCCAGCAGCACCCGGAGTGGCCGGATCCCTGCTCAGCTATCAGCAAGAGGAGTACTGCCTGGTGTGACATTACAGAGGATGTGGCAGGCACATCCACAACACATCTGAGACTGGTGCACACCCACCCTCCTGCTCAGGTCCTGCTTTGACTGTTCATCTGACCATGGGACTGGTCGGTGGAACTGGATGGCACCTGATCCAGTCACTCTAGTTGCTTTGGTTCCCGTGCCAGCAACAGATTCTGGTCAAGCTCTCTCCCGGAAGCCTGGAGCCAGTTGCGTCCTCCCCTGTGTGTGCCGTCCGTGGCAGTGTCTCCAGCCCCATATCACGTGCAGCTGGCCCAAGTCTCCCTGTACAGGCTGGCGAAGGTCTCATTCTCTGTAGAGGTTGTCCTGGGGGAAGCCCTTGGGTGGGAGTCCCTCAGCAAGAACACAGTGACCTGCAGAACCCAGCTGACATCAACATTTGCTTGTGTCGGCATGTGAACTTCATGGTGAAAATCCATGGCCTGGCTTCTGGGACATTCTGGAGCCCCTCACTTGGAGAGGAGTTTGGGAATGTGGAGGCCACTATGAATTGTGGGCAAGTCCCTGACTGATCTAGTCCCCCCAGTTCCCAGTCTGCCCCCACCCCCGGCACCCCAATGCCCGCTTCTGCCCTCTCTTCTCTGAGAGCCTCTTCCAATCACCAGTAGAAGGCAGGGCTTCCAGCAGGACACCACAGGGGGTCCAGGAACCAATAATCAACAAGCCAAGGACATTCTCATGCAGCAACACCAAACACTGGGTCATAGGGATATGTTCAGACATGAGTGGGTTTCCCTAGTCTCCCCAGATGTTTGGCTCATGGAGTGCATTCTCTTTCTATCTTCAGATGCTTGAAGTTGGAAATAGGTTGTGAGAAGGGAGGACCAGAAAAGGCCAGCATGGACGGTCAGGCTGTGGGCTGACCTGGAAGTCCTTGGGAAGCCCAGGTTCCCAGGATGTCCCCGTCCCTGGAGCCAGGACAATCATTGTGGTGTTTGGAGCATGCTGCCTGGCCATAACAGATGTTTCTTGTTAATTTCTGGCACTGCATGATAAACAACGAGATGGATAATGTGCATCAAGTCTGTGGATGGCAACTGCAGGGTTGGGTGGTGGCTTTGGGGTTCCTTGCTGGGGAAAGTGGCAGCAGGTCGAGAGTGGTCAAGGTCCTCAGATCCCCAGACCCTCAGCTCCTGCCTCCAAGAGCCCAGGCATGGCCAGGAGGCAAGACCAGAGTGGTCTCATTCATTCATTCATCCTGTAAGTATACCTTGAGCCTTAGTGATGTTCCAAGCTTACACTGTGACTCCCTACCCCGTGACCTGTTCCTGCCTGGACATGTCAGGTGATCAGAAGGTCTGAGGCCCTGTGTTTCCCAGCTGGCCTTCAATTCAGCTGGAAAAGCCTATATATGTCAACCCAGGGACTGAATTTCTGGCCTCTAATGAGCCGGTTGTCTGCAGAGTCCATCTCTGTCCACTCCCCGAACAGACAGTGTCATTCTAGGGCTCCAGTAGGAACCACTGATGTGAGCAGCCCCGGGCATCAGCACCAGGTCTGTGACCTTCCCTGAAGCCCGGTCTTTCATAAGATTTCCATTGAGTGGCAGTGTCTTCTCACGGTGTTATGAACATTTCTGCATTCAACACAAACCTTCTGCATATAAATCACAATATATGATCTGTTGGCTGCAGCCTATTACAACTGAGTGTCCTTAGAGAAACAGTAAATTTGTTTTAATTTATAGATAGCAGATGCTTCACCTTTCTTCACTGCCTTGCTCTTGGGCAGTTTCAGCAGTGCTCTGCTGCCTTTGTGAATATTAACCAGAGCCACCCCAAGCTAGGAGCAGAGTCCCCTGGGTGGGGCACCCAGGCTGGGATCTGGGTAGGGATGCTGGCAAGCCCGAAGGGCTGGGGAGTTGTGGCTGGCTTCCCCCCTGCTCATAGCTGGGCACAGTGAGTCCCTTGTGCTCAGATGGTATGCACCTAGCCCTCAGGCCCAGGCATGCTGACCTGCAGTGTCCACTGGGAAGTGGATCCTGGAAGAGGCCTGTGCAGGCCCTGGGGGCTCTGGGGTCCAGGGTGCTTGGGTACAGTCAAGGTGGGGATGGAGCTGGGATGGGCACATCACTTGACCGCAGGGAGGGACACGACTGAAGGTCAGCCTGGATGAGGCCACCTGGGCCAAGTCCTTTTTCCCAGGACTAAAGGTGTTTTGTGGGGACACCATCCCTCGAGGTGGGGGCAAGTGGCAGTGACCCGGGGGGACACAGGGCCAGGCAAGTGGACTGTGGGGGTACGGTGGCCTAGGAAGTCTGCTCCACTGGGTCTGGGACACAGAGGGGAATAAGTCCTGTACAAGGGACGTCTTTGGTCTAGTAGTGAGGAGGAAACTCTGGGACCCTGGAGGATTGAACTGAGTGGATGCCAGTTTGCAGAGATGTGGAGTGGGAGGGGCAAGGAATGGAGCCTAGGGCAGGGGTGCTGGAGGGGACAGTCAGAGTGGCAGGGAACAGACCAGGGTGGTTGAGGGAGTGTGTGGATGGGGGGAGGAGGGAAGGAGACACAGCTGGAGGGGGTACAGGCCCTAGCAGGGTGTTGGGCTGGAGGATTGTCTGTGTTGTAGAGTTCATCTCCCTCCACCCTGTGGTTCAGAGAGCAGCACCCACCTGCCCTGTGCTTGTGCAGGAGAACAGGAATAATGAAGATAGTGCTCTTCTTTCAATTAGGGCCTGGAGACCCAAGGGGTGGAAGTGGCCCCCAGGGGCCCCATCCTGCCTGGAAGGGCCAGTAAGGACCATTCTAGGCTCCTGTCTTCTGAATGAGCACTCGGGGGCTGATGCAGGACCCCCACCCCCCACCTTGTTGAGGAAAGTCCTGACAGAGCCCACCCTCTGCCCAGGAGGGCACGGAACTTGGAGAGAGCATGGGCAACATAGAAATCTGACGTAGTCCCCCTGTGGCTGCCTGTCCATCTGTGTCACAGGATCACTGTCCAGCAGGCTGACCTCACAGCTTCTTCTTGGCTGACATGACCTCCAGCTCTCCCAAACACAAGCAGTCTCAGTTTGAAAGCTTGAGGCCCTAGTTCCCCTGGGCCAGTCTTGATGGAAAGAGATCTCCTTGACCTGTGGGGACAATTCTGTGATGGTTTCCCAGAGACTCAGGGACTGTGTGCTAAGGGCCTGGACCCCAATTCTTTGTCCCTTGCATCTTCCCCTTTGCAGACTTCTTCATTCCCCACTCAGTTTGTCCTTGCTTCTTTCTGCTTCTCCCTGCACACATACCCAGCTTTTCCCTTGCAAGTGTTTTGAGGTCTGTGAGGACTGCACTGCCCTTGGTCACTGTAGGTCTCAGGGACAGACACCGATGGATATTCTGAACAGCGCTTCTCTGTCCTGGCATGAGAACTGAGCCACTACTCCCTGCTTTGAGTTTTCAGTCCCCTCTGGACACAGGCCACCAGGAAGGAAGTGCTAAGGCTAGGATTTGAATCCCCCATTGAGGTAAATCCGAAGCACTTTCTAGAATATTGTGCTGCCTTCTGGACTCAGGCTGCTGGTGGGAGTTTGGGGTGGGGGTGGGCAGCAAACAAGGGAGCTTTGACATTCCTCCTGGCAAAGGTGGGAATAGCAGGTGATGCTTAGCCCTGAAGAGCAGCCCTGGGGCGCCAGCTGGGAAGACCACACAGCGAAGGAGAAGCCAGACGCTAGGGCTGTGTAGAGAGGGTGGGGCTGAACCAGCAGAAAGGTTCCGCTGAGCCACAGACTAGACTCACTCTAGTAAGACCCAGGCCCTACTCTTCTCTGACTGAGTCTGCATCCTTCCAGTAATACTGACATTATTGCGATATCATTCACACAGCATGAAATTCATATCCATCTAATGGTTTTTAGTATATTCACAGAGTTGTGAAACCATCATCACAGTAAATTGTAGAGTATTTTTATCATCCCCCAAAGAGACCTTTCTTTCTTTTTTTTTTTTGAGTTGGAGTCTCACTCTGTCACCCAGACTGGCCACTGCAGCCTCGACCTGCTGGGCTCTGGCGATCCTTCCGCCTCAGTCTTCCAAGTAGCTACTAATTTTTTAATTTATTGTAGAGACAAAAGGTCTCGCCAAGTTGCCCAGTCTGTTCTTGAACCCCTGGGCTTTGGCAATCCTCTCTCCTTGGTCTTCCAAAGCGCTGGAATTATAGGCCTGAGCTACCATGCCCAGCCTTCTAGACATATCATATAAGTGGAATCATACACTATTTGTCCTTTAGTGTGTGACTTCTTTCACTTAGCACAATGTTTTATTTTATTTTATTTATTTATTTATTTTTTTGAGTTGGAGTCTCACTCGGTCGCCCAGACTGGAGTGCAGTGGCCGCTCCCGGCCACCGCAGCCTCACCTGCTGGGTTCCGGCGATCCTTCTGCCTCAACCTTCCGAGTAGCCAGAATTACAGGCACGCGCTACCACGCCCGGCTGATTTTTTGATTTATTGTAGAGATGAGATCTTGCTGCCCAGGCGGGTCTTGAACCCACGGGCTCAGGCAAATCCCTCACCTCAGCCTCCCAAAGGCGCAGGATTACAGGCTGAGCCAACTGAGCCCGGCTAGCACTATGTTTTAAAGATGCATCCTGTGGTAGGAAGTGTTAGTGCTTCATTTCTCCTTAGGGCTGAATAAAGAGAAAATTTCCATTGGGATGTTCACATTTTCTTTATTCATGCATCAATGATGGTTACTTGGTTGTTTACATTTTTTGACTATTGTGAATAATGCTGTTATGAACATTCATATGCAAGTTTTTGTGTGGACACAGGCTTTCATTTCTCTTGGGTATATACCTAGGAGTGAATTGTTGGGCCATATGCTAACTCTCTGTTTAACATTTTGAGGACCTGACTAATTTCCAAAGCAATTGCATCATTTTATATTCCCACCAGCAATCGAGGTTCCAATTTCTCTTTATCTTCACTAACAATTTAAATGGAATTTTCCATTTTTTCTGTATCTACTTAGGTGGTCATGTAGTTCTTGTCCTTTAGTCTATCAATATGGTGTATTATATTAATTGACTTTGAGTAGACGACCTTGCAATCCTGGGATAAATACCTTTTGGTCGTAGGGTATAATAGTTTTTGTATGTTCCTGAATTCTGTATGCGAGTATTTTGCTGGGGATATTTGCATTTATATTTACAAAGGATACCGACATTGATTTGCAGATTTCTTGAAATCTTTTTCTGGTTTTGTTATCAGGATAATACTGGACTCAGGGAATGAATTAGGAAGTGTTATCTTCTCTTATTTTAGAAAAGTTTTTGAAGGCTTGGGATTAACCCCAGGGAAGTCATCCTGGCCTGAGGTTTTCAGTGGGAACATTTTAAAAATTACTGTTTTAATCTCCTTACTAGTTGTAAGTCTATTCATATGTTACATTTCTTCTTGAGTCAGTTTTTGTGGTTTGCGTCTTTTAGTGATTTATTCATTTTACCTAGGCTATCTAGCTTATTGGAATACAGTTGTTCATAGTATTCTCTTATAATCCTTTTTATTTCTGTAAGGTCTGTAATGATATCTCATCTTTCATTCCTGATTTCAATAATTTGAGTCTTTACTCTCCTTTTTTTCTTGGTAATTGTAGCTAAATGTTTGTCAATTTTGTTGATTTTTTTAAGAGCCAACTTTTTCTGTTTATTTTCTCTATTGTTTTCAATTATCTTGACTTCACTTATTTTGACGTTATTCCAGCTTATAAAGGGGACAAAGGGAGTATTGCTGGTCATACTTCCCAGGTAAAGTGTGAAGCCTGGAGCTGTCCCAGGCCTTGCCATGTCACTCAGCAAGTGACCTGCCAGGTTTGACTGCATGCCTGGGTGAACTGAGGTCAGATGTGAGGGCAGCAAGGGTTTCACTGAGAAAGAGCCCCCATGAGGGAGGGGTGGAAACTCTCAGGACTCTGATGGACCCAGGTTTGAGTCTGTGCTCAGCCACTCCCCTGCCATTTGCTTTGAAGGGACAGGTTGGACAAGCCATGCCCTGAGGTTCACTTCCTCCTTGTGAGATGGGCAGGAGGCTCCATGGCTGCTGCAGGGTAGAGTGAGATGAGAACCTGCTGTCATTGCCCAAGGCAGAAGCCAGATAGTAAACAAAAGCAACAGCAAAAGAATCTTGAGGGTGCTGAGCAGCAGATGCATGCAGGATCTGGCCCATCCTAGGGGCCAGAGAGTGCTGCCTGGAAGAGGGGGATCTGTATAATGAACTTAGGACAGATGAGAGCTCCTGTTGGATGGCAGGGAGGGGTCAGGAGGCAGAACAGTGGATGAGGGCCCAAGGTGGGCAGAGGTGGGTTGGGGTGAAGGAACCCCTCAGAGAAGGCCGATGAGCAGGAGGGTCACCTGGACAGGTGGGAGGGCTGCTGTGCTGGCCTCAGCAGTTGTGCATCTGAAGAGATTTAAGTTTTTCAGATGCATTTCTTTAAGGGATGATCTAACCCTTTAAGGAATGCATCTGAGGCCCTGACATATTTGGAGGTGAGCTGTAGAAGAGACCAGTCTGAAGTGCCATTATCTACTGCTGATGTCCCTTGGACATTGATTCCTGTGTTCATTCCACACATGTTCTGGGACCCCTGCTGCACACTGGACAGAGAGTCTCCCCCACAGGCTTGGCGTGTGTGAGAACTTGGACAAAAACACACAGTAAGTCTTTAGTGAGGGTGGAGAGATGCAGCCAGGGTTGGAGAGGATCAGGTGCTGCTGGATGAGTGTTAGAGAGGGCCTTTCTGAGGTGGGGTCACTGAGCAAGGTCTCCATGAGCAGTGTGCAGGAAGAAGGTCACGTCTGGGTGAGAGGCAGAACTAGTGGGATCCTAGCTGGGGACCTGGGCAGTCATCCAAGGGCCCATACTTGGACAATGCTCTGATGTTTCCATCTTGAAATTTTATTTATTTATTTATTTATTTTTTGAGTTGGAGTCTCACTCTGTCGCCCAGACTGGAGTGCAGTGGCCGCTCCTGGCCACTGTAGCCTCAACCTGCTGGGCTCCGGCGATCCTTCTGCCTCAGCCTTCCAAGTAGCTGAAACTACAGGCGCGCGCTATCACGCCCGGCTGATTTTTGATTTATTGTAGAGATGAGGTCTCGCCAAGTTGCTCAGGCGGGTCTCGAACCCGTGGGCTCAGGCAATCCACTCACCTCAGCCTCCCAAAGGCACGGGATTACAGGCTGAGCCACCGAGCCTGGTTATTTATTTATTTTTTAAGTCAGAATCTTATTCTGTTACCCAGGCTGGAATGTAGTGCCTTACAGCAGCCTAAACCTGCTGGGCTCAGGTAATCCTTCCGCCTAAGCCTTCTTTTTTTTTTTTTTTTGAGTTGGAGTTTCACTCTGTCGCCCAGACTGGAGTGTAGTGGTCGCTCCCGGCCACCACAGCCTGGACCCAGTGGGCTCCGGCGATCCTTCCGCCTCAGCCTTCCCTGTAGCCGGAATTACAGATGTGTGCTACCACGCCCGGCTGATTTTTGATTTATTGTAGAGATGAGGTCGCCTCAGCCTTCTAAGTAGCTGGATCTATAGATGTGTGCCACCACGCCTGGCTCATTTTTTATTTATTGTAGAAATGAGGTCTCACAATGGTGCCCAGGCTGATCTTGAACCCCTGGGCTCAGGCAATCCACTCGCCTCTGCCTCCCAAAGTAGTGGGATTATAGGCTTGAGCCACTGCGCTCGGCTCGTCTTGAAATTCTTAACCAATTCTGAGCAAGGGGCCCTGCATTTTTATTTTGCAAGTTATGTAGCAGTCTTGGGTCAAGGACATGGCAGGTGCAGAGACCTTGGAGTGAGAATGTGCTTAGAACTTTCAGGGTCCAGTAGGGGTCATGGGCTGGGGTAAAGTGAGGTGGGGGCAGTGGGAGTGAGGCTGTGCTGTGGGGATCAAAGATGTTGTCTTGGCTGAGTCTGAGCAGGGGTGACATTGTCTGATTTACGTGGGGTATCCCCTGGCTGTTGTGAAGGGCAAGGTGGGGTGGGAGCAGCTGGAGGTCGCTGCAGGTAGAGACAAGACTGGGAGGAGATGGGGGTGGGGCAAGCACAGCTGGGTCTAGGACACCTGGGTGAAGCCCACAAAGTTGGATCTGTGCTTGGGTGGGGTGGCCTGCAAGGAGTCAGGATGCTTCCAGCTGCTGGGCTAGAGATGGGGTGCTAGGGAGGCCTGGTGGTGGGGATCATGAGCGGGTTTGGATGTAAACTTTTGGGATGATTTAGAGAAAGGTCAAAATTGAGAGCTAGAGGAAGTGAGAGTTGGGGGAGCTGGGTCAATACTCGGAATTCTCTAGAAAGAGGGAAGGTCCCAGTGAGTGGGTGAGGCGAGAGCAGAAGGGTTTGGGATCTGGGCCCTGGCACTTGCGGGGAAGGGCACAAAGAAGAGCCAGTAACGTGGCCAGAAAGTGAGGCTTCACCAGGGAGTGAAGATTCTAGAAGGAGGAGAGATGGCCAGCAGGGTCCCAGGTTGGGTGGTCTGAAGGACATGAGGCCCTGCGAGGGTAATCCTGGTGTGAGGTGAGCCGAAGAGCCTGGCAGGAGAGCCAGTGGGTCCCTCAGAAACTGGGCTGGAAAGGAGCCGCCGAGGGGTGGGGCAGGAACAGGCAGGTTTTATGATGAGTGAAATTACAGTGTATGATCAGAGAAGGCAAGCTGGCCACGCTTCGAGCTGTGGTGGCCTTGTGGAGAGGAAGGGCTGTTCCCAGGGGCACGTGTTGGTGGGAGGCGAGAGGGTGTCTTCAGGAGGGAAATGTGAGGCGGATCTTGCTCCTGTCTCTGCTCTAAGGAATCTCTCTTCCCCAGGACAGGGAGGTGGGGCTGCCCCGCGAGGTCTGGAGGGGTGGGGCAGCACTGGTCATGTATCCCAATAAATTCAACCTAAAATTACAAGACAAAACAGCACTTATGTGCAAAAGTCACATTGCCTGAAAGTCATTTTGATGACAACGAATACTGCTCAAATCGCAAGTCATTTGAGGAAGGGAGGGAGGTTGTGGTGGTCACAGACAAGACGCTGCTCCTAGGGCCTTGCTGGGAATCAGGCTGCACTGCTGACAGGTAGAGACACCCATGGATTACAGGACACCAGGCTCTGCTCCCAGATGCCTCCTGTCATGCAAGACACCTCACTGGGGTGCGGGCTACAGAGTATCTCGATTCACCTGCCATCTCCAGTTTATGCTCATCTGCCCATCAGAGGGAGTGACATACTGGCTTCTATCCAGGGCCCTGAGAAACAGAGGCCTGGGGTGACCCCATGGAGAGCAGAGCTATTCTCATGTTCAATGATTACATTTTCCTAATGTCGCCTCCTGGTTATCCAAGACAGACTGTGACCAGTTACTTTCCAAACAAAACACTACAACCTTTGAGGCACTGGACACTGGAGGAGATGTTCTTTGTCCATGTCAGATGCCCGAATGTGATGCTTCTCTTGGTCTTTGACGAACACTTTAGGAACTTCACTGGTCTCTGCCACCATGCACACTGCATGAGGACGGAAGAAAATGCACCAATTGTGAAAAAGAAGAGCTGTTAGAAAAGGAATTTTTCTTTCAATGATTAAATAAACCACACTTCTCCCAGGAGTGTCTGCGTTGAACCCCATGCAAGGTTGGATGGGAACTTTGGGACTCTTGGAGTGGTCTGGTCAAGAGAAGCATGAGAACAGGCCATGTGTATCAACAACCCTCCAGGGAGGATTCTGTTGGACATCCTCCCTGGAGGGACATCATCCTCAGACCACTCCTGGTCTTACTGGTGGGGTGAGGGGGAAGAGGTGCTTGCAGGCCAGATCCCAGCAAGGCAGCACCATGCAGGCTCAGGGAGCTGGTGAGAAGCTGAGGCCCATGTCCTAGCCAGTTAGACCCAATATGTACCTTGGAAAGGACAAGACTAAAGGGCAGAGTGGAGGTGCCTTGGGCGTTCAGGCACCTGTTACTGGGTGGGAACTGGTGGTGAGGTCTCTCCCCACACTCCTGCTGTGTGGCAGGGCTGTGTGAATGGGATCCCTGACCCAAAAGAGCCCTCTGGGTGTGCCCCAGAGGGTGGTGGGTCAGGCCCACCCTGGCTCACCCTGCCACCCATGGCAGGTTTAAGAAATTGGACTGTGAATGATGATGTTCAGTAGGACTTTTTCCTGATAGATTCCTGCATGTTAATTGAAAATAAAATGCATGATCTTTTCTTTTGATGAGAGAAGGCAGATTTAGCTGGAACTAATCAGTGAGGGGGCTGGATCAAACTCAGAGACCGTGGAAGGAAAATAAAAGTTTGAAGGCATTTGAAAAATATGGTAATTCTCCCCAAACAATGACATTATGATGCATTAATATCCCGAGCTCCGAGTTATTGCAGGACTCAGTGAGGCAATCAGAGCCCATTACTCTGGCACAACACAACTTTCGGTTTCATTGTCATTATCTCTTAATTAAATCACATTATTGATGGTATTTGCTGTCACATTTATACTGACTGTCCCCAGGAAGTTGCTTTGAGAGTCAGGAGCTGGAACCTTCAAGGGGCTTGCCGGCGTCTGAGGAAGCTATGAACCACAGCCTTGAGGCACCCTGCACTGGCCCTGTTGCCCACTCATACCCATCACTCTGCACATAGGGGTGGCTCGGGCCCAATTTCCATTCCTCCTTCCCATGAAGGGTCTTGGAGATGAACTTGGCCCCAATTTGGCAGTGGCTCTGGATGCTGGGGGTGTGAGTGGCTGGTTATCTGTCCCCATGTGTTTGCCCATGACCTTCAGCCACGTTATCCTCTGGACTCAATCAAAGGCCCCCAAGGGTCATGGTGTTAGCTACTTGGGTCCTGCTGTATGAGCCTGTTGGGTTGGTATCAGCTTTTGTGCAATGATGTTACCACAAAAGTAGCAGCTCAAAGCAATGCACACTTATTATCTCAGTCTCTGTGGCCAGAAGTCTGGGCACCACTTAGCAGAGTCCTCTGCTTAGGTGCCATAGGCTGTGATCAAGGTGACAGCTGGGCTGCAGGTTCAGCTGGGGCAGAATCCGCTGCCATACTCCCTTAAGGTGTTGGCACCAATCAGTTCCTTTCAGCTGTAGAATTGAGGGGCTTCATTTTCTTGCTGACTGTTGAGCAGCTGCCCTCCAGTCCTAGAGGCCACCAAAGGTTCCAGGCATGTGTTTCCCAGCATGGCAGTTTTGTTCATGCAGCAAGGGAGAAAGTGACTCCAGCAAGATGGGATCATAATCTCATGTGATGTGATCATGCACCCATAATCATGGACACCCCATCACTTTGATCACATTCTGTTGGTTAGAAGCAAGAAACAATTCCCAGCAATACTGGGGATTATGCAAGGCCACAAACACCAGGAAGTGGGGTCACCCTGCGGGTGAAGTTCGTGGCTCAGTGGTCTGAGCACCATAGTGCTGGCTCTGAGTGTATCTTGAGTATAGGAAACGTCAAAGTGCCCACATAGGGTTTACCAAACAAGCTTGAACCTCACCCCTTTCTCTGTCCAGCCACTGCTTTCTGCCCTGCCAAATTGTCCTGTCAGCTCTACCTGGAGCATGTTCCTCTCCTTGCCCACTCTGAGCTTCTGGCAAAAGCTAACGTGTAAGCCCAACAAGATTCCAGACACCAAGGCAAAAACTGATAAAGCTTCAAGGAGAAATGGACAAATTCACTATTATAGTTAGAGACTTCAACACCACTCTGTCAGTAATTGATAGCTTCAGCAGGCAGAAAATTGTAAGATATTTGAACCGAACAGCATCATCAGTCAACTGGATCTAATTGACATCTATAGACGACTTCATCCAACAACAGCAGAATATACATTCTTCCCAAACACACATGGAACATTCACCAAAAAAGGCTACATTCTGGGCCTAAAACACACCATAACCCCTTTGAAAGACCAAAAGTTATATCGAGTATGTTCTTAGACTACAATGAGATTCAACTAGGAATCAATAGTTTAAAAAATCTTAAAATATTTGGAGAATAAATAATACTTGGGTCAAAGAAGTCTCAAAAGATATTAAAAATATTTTAATACAAAAACTAAATGAAAATGAAAAACAACTTATCATAACTGGTAGAATATACAAATGTAGTGTATAGAGGAAATGTATAGCATTCAATGCACATACAAGAGGAGAAAAAGACACAAAATGAATCATTTAAGCTCTCACCTTAGAACACTAGAAAAGGAAGAACAAATTAAAACCAAAGTAAGCAGACAAGAAGGAATAAAAATTAGAGCAGAAATCAATGAAATTGAAAATATTCTTTTAAAAGATCAATAAAATCTCTAGCCATGCTAAGAAAAAGAGAGAGAATACACAGACTACTAATACTAAAATTGGAAATGGTATAGGAACCATTACTACAGAGCTCATAAACATTACAAATTTGATAACTTAGAGGAAATGGAACAATTCCTTGAAAGACACAATCTGCCAAAATTCACATAAGAAGAATAAACAATGTAAATAAGCGGTATCTATTAAAGAAATTGAATCAATAGCCTTCTAAAACAGAAAGCACTAGGCCCAGATGGGTTTACTGGTGAATTCTACCAAACATTTAAGAAATACATTATACCATTTTTAAACAATCTGTTCCAGAAAATAGAAGAAGGGACAACTCATAACTCATTCTATAAGGCCAACATTACCTAATCCCCAAACCAGACAAAGATATTACAAGAAAAAAAACCAAAACCCACTACAGAACAGTATCTCTCATAAACATAGATGCAAAAATCCCCGAGAAAATATTAGCAGATCAAATCAACAATGAATACAAATAATTATATACCATGCCCGAGTGAGATTTATCCCTAGGTATGCAAGACTGGTTCAACATTCAAAAGTCAATTAATGTAACCCATCACATCATATAACATGTCATCTTTTGAGTCTGGTTTCTTTCACTTACCACAATGCACTTGAAATTCATTTATCTTGCTGTGTGTACCAGAAGTTCATGCTCTTTCATTGCTGAGTAGTACTCCATTTGGTGAATTTGCCATAAGTTTAAAAAACCCATTCAATAGTGTTGGGTTACTTCCAGTATTTGGGTATTATGAATAAAGCTGCCATATTCACATACTGGTCATTGTTATAGGGCATATATTTTTATTTCTCTTGAGTCAATACCCAAGAGTAGAATTGATGGATGATATGGTAAGTGTATGTTTAACTCCATGAGTAACAGCCAATCTGTTTTCCAAAGGGACTGTTTCATTTTGCATTTACACTAGCAGTGTGACAGACTTCTAGTAACTTTCTTGTTAGCACTTGATATTTTCAGTTTTTTTAAAAAAAATAATAGCCAAAATTTCCCCAAATTTGATAAAAAACTATAAATCTACATTTCTCAGAAGCTCAAAAACTCTGCATGAGAAGAGTCACACAAGGTACATCATATACAAATTGTTTAAAACCTAGTGCTAAAGAGAAAGTCTTAAAAGTTTCACTACAGGTATTAAAGGATAATAAGGCAATATTACTAGCAACTTTATGCCAAAAGTGAAAACTTAGATAAAAGGGATACATTTCTTTAAATGCATAAACTATTAGATCTCACTCAAGAAGAAATAGATGACTCAAAGAGCCCAAATCTCTTAAGGAAATTGAATTTATAGTTAAAAATTTTCCTGCAAAGGAAACTCCAGATCAGATGACTTCATTGATGAATTCTACCAAACTTACCAATGAATTTTAAGGAAGAAATAATGGAAACTCTCCAAAAATTGAAGAAGAGAGAATAAGTATCAAATATGCATTTTATGAAGCCAATATATACTCTGTTGTCAAAAGCAGATGAAGGCATTGCAAGAAAAGAAAATTACAGACCAGTATCTCACATGAAAACAGATGCAAAAATCCTTAGCAGGTAAGATTCAGCAATATGTGAAAAAGGATAACACATCATGGCTTTATTCCAGGGTTGCAATGTTAATTTAACATCTGAAAATCAATTAATGTAATGCAACATATTAATAGAATACAGGACAAAAATCATGTGATCATTTGATAGATGCAGAAAAAGCACTTGACAGAGTTTGACATCCATTTTTTTTTTAAAGTTCACAGAAAACTAGCAATAGACGAAAACTTGTTTAACTGACAAAGGGCATCTACTTTCCTTCAGCTCTAAGAACAAGGACAGCGAAGATACGTGCTCTCCCCACTTCTACATTTGCTCTGTCCCCACTTCTATTTGGGAGTTCTACTGAGTGCATTAAACAGGAAACAGCAGATTGAAAAAGGAGAGATAAACTCTCCCTTTATTTTCAGATAGTCATCTGTAGAAAATCTTAGAGTCTATAATAAAGCTTCTAGAAATAATACATGAGTTTAGCTAGGTAGTGGGATACAAAAACCAACTATATTTATCTATGTTAGCAATTAACACTTGGAAATCAAAACTAAAAAAGGCAATGTTACTTATAATTGCCTCAAAAACACAAAACACTGTGGGATAAGTGTGATCAAAGATGTGAATGACCTTTAAACTTTAATTACAAACATTGGGAGAGAAATTAGAGAATAACTAAAGAAAGGAGAAGTGTATTGCATTCATGATCAGAAGACTCAATATTGTTAAGATGTAAATTATCCCTAAATTGATCTAATAGATTAATTCAACTCTATCTCAATCCCTGCAGGCTTGTGTGTGTGTGAAAATTGACAGATTGATTCTAAACTTTATATTAAAGTTCAAAAAAACTACAATAGCCAAAATAACTTTAAAAAAGAAGAACAAAGTTGACAGTCTTACACTACTTGATATCAAGACTTATAAAGCTATAGCAATCAAGACAGAGTGATATTGGCATAAATATAGACAAATAGACCAGTGGAACTATACTAAAAGGCCCCCCCCCCTCAGAGAGCCTGGGCAAATTGATTTTTTACAAAGGTACAGAAACAAGTCAATAGCAAAGGATAGTCTTTTCAAGAAATAGTGCTGGAGTAATGGAATATCCAGATATTAAAAAAGTGAAGCTTGGTTGGGCTCGGTGGCTCAGCCTGAAATCCCAGCACTTTGGGAGGCAAAGGCGAGTGGATTGCCTGAGCCCACAAGTTCAAGACCAGCCTGGGCAACATGGCGAGACCTCGTTTTTACATTAAATAAAAAATTAGCCGGGCGTGGTAGCACACGCTTATAGTTCCGGCTACTTGGAAGGCTAAGGTGGAAGGATTGCCGGAGCCCAGCAGGTCATGCTGGGGTGGTCCTGAGTGAGCCATTACACTCCAGCCTGGGCAATGGAATGAGACTCCAACTCAAAAAAAAAGTGATTCTCAATTTATATATTTTATTCTTTATAAAAATTAACTCAAAATGGACCATAGGCCTAAATGTAAAACCTATACAACTTCTAAAAGAAAACTTAGGTGAAAATCTTGGAGACCTTAGCTTAGCTATGACACCAAAAGCATGGCATATATAAAAAGAAAAGGTAAACTGGACTTTGTAAAAGTTGAGACTTTTGCTCTGCAAAGACATTCTTAAAAGAATGCAGGCCGGGCTTGGTGGCTCAGCCTGTAATCCCGCGCTTTGGGAGGCAGAGGTGAGTGAATTGCCTGACCCTGCGGATTCGAGACCCGCCTGGGCAACTTGGAGAGACCTCATCTCTACAATAAATCAAAAATTAGCTGGGCGTGGTAGCACGCACCTGTAGTTCCAGCTACTTGGAAGGCTGAGGTGGAAGGATCGCCAGAGCCCAGCAGGTCGAGGCTGTGGTGACTGGGAGCGTGCCACTGCACTCCAGTCTGGGCGACTGCAACTAAAAAATAAATAAATAAAAATAAATAAAGAATGCAAAGAAAAATCATTAACTTGGAGAAAATATTTGCAGATCACATGTCTAATGAAGAATTTATCCAGAATATATAAAAAACTCTGAAAATTCTGGAGATTTCTCAAATAACTCAAAATGGATTTACCATTCGAGCTTGAGATCGCAATTCTAGGTATATACCCAAAGAAACATAAATCACTCTATCAAAAAGATACCTGCATGTGCATGTTTACCATGGCAGTATCCACAAAAACATGGAACCAAGCTAGGTGTCCACCAACAGTGGACTGGATAAAGAAAATGTGGTGCATATACACCATGGACTACTAAAGCCATAAATAAGAATAAAATCATGTCCTTTACAGCAACATAGATGCAGCTGAAGACCATCATTCTAAGTGAATTATCACAGAAACAGAAAATGAATACCACATGCTCTCACCTGTAAGTGGGAGTGAAACACCGAGTACACGTGGGTTTAAGGATGGGAACAACAGACACTGGGGACTCCTAAAGGCAGGCAGGAGAGAGAAGGGTGAGGTTTGAAAACCACCCATTGGATACTATGTCCACCACCTGAGTGATGGGCGCAACAGAAGCCCAAATCTCTCCAGCATGCAATATACCTATGTAACAAACCTGCACTTGTATCCTTTGCATTAAAAAAAAGAAAAGAACTCCCAAAACTTAATAATAAGAAAACAACCCAACTATAACATTTTGGGTAGTTTTGTGTTATTTCCTGGTGACCTGGGGCTGTGTTGGATCCAGTTCCTGGTCACAGTTCTGTGGTTCTGATGGGGTTTTGCACCTTGGAGACAGAGTGCCTGTGGATATCACCACTCCAGTGAGCAGATCTGGGACACAAGTGGCAGGCCTTGAGAAAAAATGGTAATGAGGCCACCAGACTTGTCAGCTGTCCATCTTGTTGACATCCATGCTCAGATGGACAGGGAATCCCTGACTCTACCTGTCTTCCTGAATATCCAGAATCCAGAAAGCTGGCTGGTCCTAATCTCTTTCCAGAGTCTGAGCAACCCTCATGTGTGCCTGGCAGGGCTCCAGGCCTGTGCTTCCTGGGTTCTGGGGTTGTTCTGGGGATGTTCTGAGGTGTAAGCTGGTCAGCCTCTGACATGGGGCACCATGTCTAGTTCCTCCTCTCCCTGAAGTAGCCCTCGCAGGCTCAGAGGCTGGGGAAGCATCTTCCCCTAAAGGTTGTGGTTTTTCACTCTTCTTGTTCTCAGTGGGAAACCCCACCCAGGTGAGGTTTGGAGTGAGCTGAGGGGGCGTTATGAATCTCTTCTGTTCCTTTAAGGAGCCACCTGTCAACCCTGCTGTTGGTCTTTGCCTGTGCCTGTCATGCATGGGGCAGGTGTGACCTGGAGCGGCCACTGCAGGTCCTGAGACAGGGTGTTGCCCAGCACAGCTCATATGGGCATCTGCTTTGGATGTTTTCCTTCTGAAGCTCTGATTATTGACTGATCATCAACTCCTTGGAGATTAATGCTACCTGTCATAAGGGCCAAAATGTGCCACATTCACATTAGAGAAAGTTTAAGAGGACCCCTGCTTGCGGTTCTTCCCAGATCTGTGTTTAATGTTCAGATCTTTTTTTTTTCCTTTTTTGATTTTTATTTAAAATTGTGGGGAACAATTCAGGGCTAGGTATACAAATATTCACTGTGCAGCTACCCTTATCAATGAGGTGTACTCCCCGCTTCCCCAGGCAGATATCAACCACTTAATCTTAATTTCTAAGGATGTGGTGAAATTTTGCTTCTCTTCAAGTTCACATCTGTCTCTGGATCCATCCTCAGGTGCAGCCTCAGCAGGTGAACCAGTGGTGTGGCTTCTCAGAGAGACCCCACCCTTTGCCCCAGGGTTTACCTTAAACTTCACTCTGCCTATCCCCAAGAAAGTGTTCTGAAGTGATTCTTTTTCTAATGTTTCTGACTCAGTTATAAATTAAGACCCAAGTAGTGGCCCATACTCAACTGTGCAGACAAATAGTTATTTCAGTTTCTCAGTAATTGGACAGTGATCCCAGGTAAATAATGATGTTGCAAATCTCCTTGTCTGTGAAAACTTACATTGCCACCTCCAAATGTGCGCTATTTTCTAAGTTACCTCATCTTGATGGAAGGGTCTGTAGCAAGCAGGCAGAGGAGTTCAGCTGGCAGCCTGTGTTCTGCATGTTCACTGTTCAGGGGCCTTGCTGGGGCCGGGTTCCTCTGGTTCCACTTGAACCCTGTGAATGGAAAAGCGGTGAGAAGGACAGAGGACAGAAAGGAGGCTTGGCCTTGCCAGATGAGTACAGTCAGTTCCTTCCCTTCCCCTTTCCTCCCTGGCCCCCCAGGGACCTTCAGCAGATGCCTGTCCCACTGGATGATGGTGAATGCACAAGGCAGGTGACATGGAGCCCAGGAGCAGGAGAGCTCTGCCGTGAGGGCGGGAAGGGTGGAGGGCTGGGAAAGACCCTTAAATGGGAGATGGGGGCTGCTGGTTGAGCACCGTCCTCTCCTCCTGCTTCCATATGGTGAAAGTGACACAGAGCTTGACTGACTGGGCATGCGATGGGCTCAGATGATGCAAGGGGAAATAGTTGCTATTGCGGCATCTGTCCCACCTTCCCCAGGGGACTGGGGGTGGGGCGGCAGGACTTGGGGGAAGAACTCTGAGGAGACCAGGGATCCTCAGTCTCCCAAGGGAACCTGGCCCCCAGGTGGGTGTGGAGACACATTCTTCATGGCAGAGACTATAACTTGTTTTATTTAAAGCTTACTGGCCTGGACATGTGGTACGTGGGTTTCCTTTGTTCTCTCACCAGTGCTGAAAACCCTAGGCAGTAGAGGCTGTGTCTGTCCCCCCTCAGCCCAGGCAGGCCTGGGGGTGGTGTAGAGGCTGGAGTGTCTCCACACCCACTTGGGGGCCAGGTGGCCTGGGGGTGGCAGAAGGGAGCTCCCTGAAGGCACCTCGCTGTGTCTCCCCCTGCAGTGGGATCTTGGCCATTCCTCTCCAGGCCATGCAGCTGCCCTCCTTCCCAGCTCTGTTCCTCTGACCCCATCCGTGGTGCCCACTGGACGATAAGGAAGCAGTCAGGGTGAGCTCAGATCTGTCTGCTCTCCTCACCTCCTCCAAGTGAGGTTGGTGAACTCAGTAGAGCCTCTACACCTCCCCTCAGTCTACCCGTCACTAAGGGAGAGGAGTCCCCATGCCTGAATGTAGGCAGAGGCTGTGAGACCCTGTGGGGTGGGGGCTGGGCTCTCCCAGGCAATCACATTGGGCACTTGTTAAATGAGCAACAAATGCACATCACCCTTTGTTAAATGAGCAACAAATGCAGTTAAATGAGCACATCACCCTTTGTTAAACGAGCCACCCTATGGTGTGCTGGGGCCTGTGAGTAATGCGGACAGGTCAGATGCCTCCCGGCACTCTCTTGGTTCAGGTTGACCCTGCGATCTTAGAAATGTTGTCCTTCTACAAATGCAGTTTGGGCCATTTACCACTAGATGTGGGGTTCCTGAGAACAAATTGCGACATCGCTCAGGGTCTATGGCAGAAGATTTCCTTAACGGAAATGCATATGCAGGGATTTTTGCTAATGAAAGTACATTTTGTTTAAAAGTAAGTAAGCACGTCTTAAAAGACATTCAGAATCTTGAATTTATGTGAAGTAGCTGATCTACAAATAAGTGAAAGACAATTTGGGCAAATTCTGCAGGGAGAACACAGTTTTTTCTCTGCACCTAGAACCTGCACCTGGGCTAGAGGATGGGGCAGGGTGTGGGAGCAGACCCCTCTTGTTCCTCCTCTTTGTCCCCAGAGTGCTCTGACCTGGTGGTGGCCTTATTCTCTGTGTCATTTGACCAAAGATCACATGACCTGCTCTCCCTGCACCGTGGGGTCAGTGTGGGTCTTGCCCTGGGCCTGGGGAGAGGAAGGGGCTTCGGAAGACATGTCCAGTGGAGTCTTCTCTCCTCTGTGCACAGGATTTGTC
This sequence comes from Carlito syrichta, assembly GCF_000164805.1. NCBI lineage: Eukaryota > Metazoa > Chordata > Mammalia > Primates > Tarsiidae > Carlito > Carlito syrichta. Next base: position 102,176 of record NW_007232104.1, on the reverse strand, counting down.
TGGGACCTAGCAGGGGGATGGTCAGAGAAAGCTTCCTGGTGGGGGTGGGCTCACAGTGCAGTAGTAGGTAGTTTGGGGGTTGGAAATTGGAGGGACTGGCCGGTCCCGCAGTGGCTGCAAGACCCTCACCCTTTGTCTTCTTGCCCCCTTTGTCATGGCATCTCCTGGGCAGCCTGCACCTGGACTACTCCCAGGCTTCCTTATGTCGGGGGTGGGGAGGAAGGGCTTCTTCTTCTGCTCCCTGTGCCCACACCTGGGTTCCCAGCTGGGGCTCTGCCTGGCTCTCAACAGGCTCAGGGACAGTGGGAGGAGGCGGGGGTGACTGGACTTCTCTCACATCCCAGCATGCCGAGTAGCTTCTTTAAATCCCATACAGAGCCCCTTCCCCTCTTCTTGCCGTGCCTGTGTCCTCACAAGGCCACCAGGGGGCAGTGCTGCCCTTCCAGGCCCAAGCTCCCGCGGAGCCCACGGCTGTACTCAGCCTCGGCCATGATTGACTATTGTGTATAAGAAGTTTTGCAGAAAGGCATTAAATATTCAGCAGAAGAAGTTTAAGTAATAATTTTGGGCAGGATTGAGGAATACCCTTGGATTTGAAAATGGTGCAATTATTAGTCACCAGCATGGTAGGGAGCGTGGGTGGTGCAGTGGGTGTGCCAGCCCTTCTACTCATTGCCTCTTCTTCTCTGGTCAGCTCTATGGGGTATTCACATACAGGCTGTTCCATGCCATACTGGGGTGTTAGATGCTTTTAATTTCAAAACTGGAGGTACCCCCATATGTGGTGGGGACTGGATGGACCTAGGAGATTCCCCCAGTGGGCAGGACAGGCTGGGGGGTGGAGCACACGTGGTGTCCAAGTCTGCTGGGTCCCCCCTGGCAGTTGGGGGATAGCTGGATGTGGAAACCTTTCTTCAGGAAACCCCACCTCCGGAGATGAATGAATTTGGGGTGTGGGTTCTGGAGGGTGGATCCCCATCTCCAGAGCATCAACCAGAGGGAGGCCTGAGAAGACTGCCCAGAGCTGATGAGAGGCTATGTCCCAGGCTGACCCAATATGTCTGCCCATGAGGAAGGGATGGGCTCCCCTTTCTTCATAGCTTCTCTTTTCTTTGCCTTTCTTTGTTATTTCCTTCCTTCCTTCATTCATTCTCCACATTCCTCCTGAATCCTCCTGGGCTCATGCTGGGCATGATGGTGACTGGCCGGAAATATTTGCTGGATTCTCTTGGTCACTGCTCACCCATCCTCCCCAGAGAGCCCCTACCAGAGCAACCATGGAGCCCACATCACTTCTTTGGGTGAGATCGATTCACATTGTCTTCCCACCCGACTGGCCCTGAGATGGCACTATGCTGGTGCTGCCCACACTGCCTCAGCATGGGACTTGGGCACAGAAGTGTGCATGAGGAGGGGGTCCCTAGGGCTGCCTAGGGGAGAGAAGCTCAAGAAGGCCAGATGTGGGGACAGGAGTGACTGTGGGGAAGGCTCGCAGCACAGGTGGTTCTTGGCTGGGTCTTCTGGGCAGATGGGCCAGGGAAGCCAGGCCCATTTGGGTTTTGTGAGGGTGTCAGGGTGAGGAAGGCAGGTGCTGTGATGGGACTCCTGGGCTGTACAGTGGCTGCTGCCAGGGAGGGCAGATCAGGGGACCCACAAGGGGAAGTGATGGGGGCAGTACATGGGAGGCTCTGACAGAGGATCACAGGTTTGGGGTGAGCCTGGTGCTGGAGTCAGGGGGTACTCTGAGAGGGGAGGGCAGACAGAGCTGCTCAGAAGGGGAGGTTCTGGAAGTTACCGGCCATGGGGGCCTCAGGGAACCTGCCAGGAGGGGAACTTCTTGGCAGCTACTTGAGAGGCTGCAGAGAACACCCTTTCTGTCCTGGCACTCCAGACCTGTCTATGCCCATACAACACTGGGCCAGCTCAACGTGGGTGGAGGTGGACAGTGGGAGGGTGCCTGCCCACTTCCCATCAGGCTTTTCTGACAGCCGCTGAGTCTCTGAATGGAAAGTCAGACCCCTGCACTTCTTAATGGAAGTTGAGTGGTGGTGTCTCCAGGCACAGGCTTCTGGAAGGTCCGTCCTGCAATACCACACAGGTGCAGTCTAACTGGTGAGGTGACAAATTTGGAGCCTAATTTAAACAGGGAGAGGGCCCTTGTAGTGATGCTGCAGCCTCAGCTCAGGGATGCTCCTGAGTCTCGGGGATCAGTCCTCTGGGGTGGAATGATGCTCCAGTCTGCTCCTCAGGGTCTTTTGGGAGGTCGTTTTTCGGCTTCTCTTCTTCGGCCCTGGACTGGGGGCCATAGCTGGCCCTGGAGCCACTGCCTGGGGTCCTGTCCTGGTAAATTGACTTTCCTGTGTCTGGGTTTCCCTCATCTGCAGAGCACCCATGCCATAGGATTGCTGTGAGAATTAGATGGGTTAATAGCCACGAAGTATTTACTATGGCCAGCCCACAGTGAGGCTCTGGGTGGGGGAAGATCTTGTCAGCATGGTTGTTAGGAACTATCTTGACAGCTTCAGGTTTGTCAAGTCCAGCTACCCCTGCCTCCAGGCCCTTGCTGGCCTGACCCACCTTCTGGGAGGCCATGCTGATCCTTCAGACAGACTGTGGTCAGACTCCCTGATCTCACTAGGGGTGGTCAGAATAATCACTAGAGCAGCAACTGCCCTTTCCTGCAACAGCTGATTTTAAACCTACGAACAAGCTCTAAATGGATTGACAATTGAGAGAGCAACATGATGAGACCATGTGCCCTCCCTCAGATGCCATATTTTGCCACGTTTGCTCTTAAAAACCATCTGAAAGTAGATGGCAAGAGTCATGATGTTTAAGCCAGCACTTCAGCAGGGTCTCCTGAGGACCTGGGCATTTCCTTACTTAGCTCCAATGCCGTGGTTACCCCAAGATGCAGCGTGGGCTCAGTCATGTGACTTGATGTGCCATCCATCTTCAGACACAGTCCTGCACTTGTGGTGCCCAGCCCAGCCACGTCCTCTGCTCTGAGGCACTGCGGGTGGGTGGGTGGCCTGTGTATCTGGCTGCATCTGGGGATGGGATGGTGGCAAGAAAGATGCTCCTTTTGTGCTTTCTCTATATCCCTTATCCTTTTTTGAAATGAATAGTTACTTATTTTTGCCATTGTTGCAAAACTACTAAATAAAGGAAAAAATGGTGGGGAGGGGAGTGAGGTGGTTCATGTCTGTAATCCCATAATTTTGTGAGGCTTAGGTGGGAGGATTGGTTGAGGCCTAGAGTTTGAGGCCAGCCTAGACAACATAGCAAGACCCGGTCTCTATTTTAAAAAAAAAGAGAGAAAAATAAGTTCACCTATTAAAAAAAAGCAGGATACAAAATGCTATCTGTTCGTATTCTTCTTTAAAAATTTATCTGCAAATTGATCACTCTGGTAATAAAAGGGCACAAGGAAGAGACTCAAACATGATATGAAAGGTGGACAACCGCTTTTCTCCCTCCTGTATCTCCTGGATAATAGTGGCAAAGTTCACTTTATCGCTTCATAACTGGAGAAGGCTAAGTTCTATAAGGAAGTATGAGGTCTGGCAATTAAGTTCATGAACTCATTCTAGAAAAAGTGCTGCATCCTCATTGTTGAATATCACTATGGTCACCTTTCAAAGTACTTCCCTTGGAAAGCTATGCACTGATGCCAGCACCTAGTCCACTTTTCAAAGCAATTTTGGAATTCTTTTTCTGGAATCAGAGCTGTCATTATGAGAATGTCAGAGTTTGAATCAGAGCAACAAACAAACATTAAATTTCTTGTTAAACTTGGTAACAGTGAAAGTGAAATCAGGGACATGTAAGTCCAAGTTTATGGGGATAATGCCATAAAGAAAATGGCAGTATACAAATAGATTAAATGTTTTTCTGAGGGAAGAGAAAGTGTCACTGATCAAGAGAAGTCAGGATGGCCAGTAACAAGGAGAACTGATGAAAACATTGCAAAAATTCATCAAATTGTACATAAAAATCATCAGCTGACTATGAGAAGTCCAGCAGACCAAATAAACATTGTTAGAGAAACAGGAAAATCTTAACTGAACATCTTGGCATGAGAAAGGTGTGTGCAAAATGGTCTCAGGAGAGCTTTTGCATCACAACATTGCACCAGCTCACACAGCACTGTCTGTGAGGGAATTTTTAGCCAGTAAACAAATAACTGTGTTGGAACACCCTCCCTACTCACCTGATCTGGGCCCCAATGACTTTTCTCTGTGCCCAAAATAAAGGAAATATTGAAAGGAAATCATTTTGATGATATTCAGGACAAGTGTGATACGGCAACAGCTTTGATGGCCATTCCAGAGAGTTCCAAAATTGCTTTGATGAGTGGACAAGGTTCTGGCATCAGTGCACAGTTTCCCAAGGGGAGTACTTTGAAGGTCACCATAGTGATATTCAGCAATGAGGTATGTAGTACTTTTTCTAGGATGTTTGTGAACTTAATTGTCAGTACTTGGAGGGAGAAAGGGTGATCCTAGAAGAGGGTGGGCAGGGGTTGCATGGCCAAGGTGGGGTGGGCGGTGGGCAGTGGGTCATTGTTTGCAGTAGCTCAAGGTCATGGCAGCAGCCATGCCCAGGAGGAAGGGATGCTTTTCACTCCTGGTCTCTTTCTCTCCCACTGCTCTCCCATTGTCCAATTCTTCTAGAAGCAGCCTCAGGCTCCTGAATTGTTTTACTGGACTTGTCACTGGGTGATCCCATCAGTGTCCGCTTCCTCTCTCAGAGCTGGTTCCTGAGCCTTGGCCCAGTTCCTCTGTCCATCAGTGAAGACACTCTCAGTACACCCAAATATCTGTTTGCAGAGGCCTCTGAGTCCCCAGGTCACTGGCTGGCAGAACTGGCTTCAGGCTGGGCATGGTGGGGTTTGTAGGGTGTGTGAGGCCCCCATACCCCTGAGACATCTGAGAGTGAAACAAAAGCTCATTGCTTTGGATCTGATGACCTGAGGGCTGAGATTAGTGAAAATGGGGGACACAGTCACTGCCCTTAACTCACCGAGTTCAGAGAAAAAGTAATATTTTGTTAATGGAGCTTTATCTTATGAGTAGGTTTTTCTGTGAAAGCAAGGGGTGCCTCTATGAGGTGATTTCAAAGGCAGAGAACAGAAAGAAAAAGAAGGGTTGGGTGGCTCTCTGGCACCTCTCCGCCCCCTCCCATGGCTCCTTCAGACTTCTGCATCGTCTTTGAGATCCATATGGGACTTAACCCCGGGCCACGATGACTCTGGCCTCTGAGATGACACAGCACCACACGCCATGGTGGGGGTGGCCCTCGGGCTACTCTGGGTTCATCCCCGATGGACCCTCACCAGCTGTGTGCCTGCCGGCTCTGAGCCTTGGTTCCTCCACCCCCCTGGATGACTGGGGGCTGTGGGTGGTGACAGATGACTGTCTTGCCCTAACTGGCCTCCAGCCCCACATGTGTTCCCCTTCAGTCCCACCCTGGAGTCCTTCTTTCCACCTTTATTTCTTTCTTTGCAGGTCCCCTGAGATTTTGAGCCTCCTGGGGCCTCTCTTAGGTCAGGGACATTTCCTGTGCTGGAGGGCTGGGGTCTGAAGGACCCACAGTCCTGGGGATTACCTGCTCTGTCCTCTTTGTGGGACAGCCTAGGGGACAGAGCAGATAATCCCCAGGACTGTGGGTCCTTCAGGATTCCGGGTGGCTGGGTTCAGAACACGCTTATTTCCAGGCAGATGAAAAAAGTGACCACATGTATAAATAAGGGACAAATACGGCGTCTCTGCTGCACTGTGAACACACTGTGACCTGGAGCGTTTGTTCAGCCCTTTGTGCTGCTAATAGCATCAGACACACATCATTGGCTCATATTACCTGGAGACAGAGAGAAAATTGGCTGAACCAGTTAAGAAAACTTGAGACAGGTATTGAGTGTGGAAGATGGGGCAGGCCCAAGGCCTCTATTCTCTGGGGCTGAGGCACCAAGCCCTGAGGTCCTGGGCCCTCTGGGAGGGAGGGGGCAAAGCAGAGGCTGGCAGCAGGGACCCTTGGGTGTAAGCTGGGTATGTAGATGTCACTGTCCCTGATCCCCTGCTCCTAGGGCAGTCTCACCCTGGCTTTCCTGGAGAAACAGGAGGCCCAGGGTGGCACTAACCTCTGACCTCTGAGGTCTCAGGTCTTGTTTCACATGCCTGAGGGTGGGGTTCCCTGCCTCCCAGCAGAGGCTTGACCCGCCCTTTTAGGCTGAGCTGGAGCCCCAAAGCCTCACAGAGCACAGCCAATCCCTCTCCCAAGGGAGGGCGTTGCAGGTTAAGACCCAAGCAGCCCTTCCGGGCTCCCTCTACCTCCATCTTGTACATCACCTGGTTGTATATATGCTACTTAATATAATATATAAAACAAATGGGTGTGTATTTACAGACATATATGCCTATAGACCTGTTTCCTGTGACCACAACAAACCAGGCCAAAACTTGATGACTTCAGCCATAGGTATCTGACCTTGGCTTTGGCCTGCGTTGGAGTCTCTTTTTCTCCCACAGTCAGTGCTAGATCTCATCCTCACTGGGACTTCCAAAAATGTTAGGGTACACTCCCAGTGAAGCCTCCAGAATATTGTCAGGCCTGCTGGAGATGTGAGTGTTTGGTGTCTGATCCAACATCGCTCGAAAGATGCAAAGAATTGCATGCAAGTTAGATTAGAAAATGTAGTTTATTTAGAAAGTAAATTGGAGAGAGAGAGAGGGAGAGGATTCACCTCCTCAAGGGAGGGGAGGGGGCCAAAGTTTAAGAAAACATGGCCTGGCCATAGCTCAAAGAGAACATGGCACAACATAACTTAGCAAGGTATTGGCCATAATGGCCTGGTAACGACCTCTGGTTCCTTGTGGTTGAATCCTTGTAACCTTTCCCTTTGATGGGGGAAGGTCATTAAGGTGATTGGGTGGTGGCCTGCTTCACATCATCATGAAGGGGCAGGTAAGCCCAGGTAATGACATCAGGTGATGGGCAGCAGACAGATGCATGAGTTAGTCACATGATTGCTGCTGTGGTGGGGTGAGGGGTCCTGTCTGTGTCACATAGGTCAGAGGGCTGATTAGGTTATTTCAGGGATTTGGGCCTGGATGGATTTTTCCTGCCAGAGACTTGAAAGACATTTTCTTTTTTTTTTTTTTGAGTTGGAGTCTCTCTGACGCCCAGACTGGAGTGCAGTGGATGCTCCCGGCCACCGCAGCCTCGACCTGCTGGGCTCCGGCGATCCTTCCGCCTCAGCCTTCCAAGTAGCCGGAATTACAGGCATGCGCTACCACGCCTGGCTGATTTTTTGATTTATTGTAGGGATGAGGTCTTGCTGCCCAGGCGGGTCTCGAACCCGCGGGCTCAAGCAATTCACTCACCTCAGCCTCCCAAAGGCACGGGATTACAGGCTGAGCCACTGAGCCCGGCTTGTCAGACATTTTCAATTCACAAGTTCCTTGACTAAAAGGTGGTCTCATTATCATTTCTATGGCTTCGGCCAGTCAAGGGGTGATCTTTGACCTTCTTCCTTCCTCAAGGAACCTGAAAGTTTCCTAGAGATTATTATATTAAGCCATGAATTGAAAGGTTGGGTTATTGAGCTGTCTTTGTCTTGCATCTGATGGAGATTTTCTGAAGGGGTGGGGTGGGCTGCCACTTGGCCTGCAGTAAAATGTAATTTTTTTTTTGAGTTGGAATCTCACTCCTGTTGCCCAAGCTGGAGTGCAGTGGCACGCTCATGACCACCGCAGCCTCTACCTGCTGGCTCTGGTGATCCTTGTGCTTCAGTCTTTTAAGTAGCTGGAACTATAGATGCACACCACCACATCCCGCTAGTTTTTAGGATTTATTGTAGAGACGAGGTCTCATCAAGTTGCTCAGGCTGATCTCGAATCCTTGGGCTCAGGCAATCCTCTGGCCTCAGCCTCCCAAAGTGCTGGGATTACAGGTTGAGCCACCATGCCCAGGTGTAAAATGTAATTTTAAAATGTCTGAACACCTCCTAAAACCTGCCTAATGGAAATTTGTCTTATCTATGTCTAACCTGTGCTAGATTCAAAGTGTGTCAGGGGTAAAGTCTAAGTAAAAATGGTTATGCTAAGACAAAAAGACTATGCTTAACTAAGTTTATTCTAGCTTTCTGTAGGTACCTCCTTTCAGTCAGTGTCTCGCAGGGCCTCATTTCTTCCAGAGACATTGGTGGAGTGTCGGAGGGCTGGCCCCCAACTTGAATGTCTAAAGCCGCTGTGGTGGCAGCCACCATGTCCTTGCATGTCCTCTTGGCAGAAGTTGACCAAGCCTGGAGTCCAGCATGGGAAAACACCATCTCTTATAGTGGCACTCAGGGCTCAAAACCCAGGATTTGGGGGCTGGGAGAGGTAGGAGCTGGGAGCAGCCTCCTCTCCCCTCCCCACTGGCATATGAGCACCCCTCCAGCTCTATCATATTTGTGAGTTAAACAGGTGGTGAATTTTTTTCCTCAACAGAGGAGGCCTTAACCATTTTTTCCAAGTCATGTTTCCAGCCTGCACCATCCTAGCCATCCGGGATGGAGCCTTCTCTCTGAGGGAGGGACCCCAGCCTATTCTCCATTGTGAGCAGAGTGTCCTGCAGGAGTAGGAGACCACTGCCGCCCTGACCCCACAAGTTCTCCACAGTGTTGCCAAGGCAGCCCTAGATCCTCTGGCCCACCCCTCATACACTTGCTCATTCCTGCCTGAGGAGATTCCCAGGAGAGTTTGCACACAAATAGTGTGGAGTCTGTGAGTGTCCTGCAGGTGCTGCAACAGAGGACCACAAACAGGCAGCTTAAATAGCAGAAATTCCTTCTCTCACAGTTCCGGAGGCCACAAATAGTAAATGAATGCCACAGGGGAGGATTCTTCTTGCTTCTTCTGGTTCCCAGTGGCTCCAGGTGTTTCCTACTTTGCAGCGGTATTGCTATGTGTCTTTTATAAGGACACTTGTTATTGGACTGAAGGCCCACCTGGATAACCCAGAATGATCTTGAGATAGGAAAACAGGAATTTAGCAGGAAAGCTGACCTCAAGGTCTTATCTTAAGTAAGCAGCTGCATGCCATTTTCCTTAATCACAATCTCTGCTTCTGTAAACACGCTTTTCTGCACCTCATATGGAACTGTCTATAAAGATGTCTGCTTCATTGCTTGTGGTTGAAGCAACCATTCCGGGTCCTTAATTTAAAATTGTAAACCCACCAATGGCAAACCCATGTATGTTGTAACCACTAAAAAGCTCTATTAAAGCAGCTTGAAACTGAGGGTCGGGGCTCAGATTTTGGGAGGCTACTCTGCCTGAGGCTTCCAGAATAAACACCTTCGATTCTCCTCTCAGGTGGTTTCTGGTACCTGTTCTGAGTATGTTCATTGCTGTCCCTGGTGAGTTGCTGCAACAATCTCATCCTGAGATCCTCAACTTTTGTACATCTGCAGAGACTTGCTCTGTACCAGGCAGTCTCAGGGACATGAGGGGAAGATGGTCCTGTTAGCAGGGGTTCCCGTCAGTGGAACACATCCCAGTAGTGCCACAGCAGCCATGGTGACCCTTTCCCAAGGACAGGTTGTCTCTCAGAGCTCTGGACTCACCTTTGCCCTCTTCTCTTGGCAGGGTCAGTGGTAGGTGCAACCCTCACTGCACACGAGGACATGGAACATGAGAGCTTGCAGAAACCCAGGCAGATAGTGATATCAGCTTCCAGAATGTCTTTGTCCTCTCTCAGCCCTCACACCTCACCCTGGGGTTCTTCCTTCCACACCCAGGAGCACACCCATTCAGCTGACTTGTGTCCCAGAAACAAGAAGAAGAGGTCATGCCAGACGTTTCTTTACTTTAAAAGTCACCCTTCAGAGAAATATTCTCTGGTCCCAGGGGACACATGCAAGTGTCCAAGAGAGAAGAGAAAGTTCCCAAATGGGGAGGTGGTCCAAGACAGAGGAAGGAACCATTTTGGGGTAGTTTGAAGACAGCCTTGATGAGACCTGCCGAGGCTTAGTGAAGACTTTTTTACTATGGACCTTGCCAACCTGACACCAAACCTAGCTTATCCCCTCCTTTCTTGGCAGCAGCTGCATGTGGGCAAGGTGGAGTGGGAGCTGGTGTGACTGCTAACAGCCTGATGAGTGGGAGTCCAGCATGTTTGTCTTTGAAATATGACAGTGCATTCTGGGAGGGCAAGGCAAAGCGTCAGGATGCTTCAGGTGTCTTCTCTTCACAACAGCCATACTGCCTTTACTAGAGAGGAGCAGAAGTCAGTCATTTACATCATAGTATGAATTTCTCACTAATGGCCTTATGTTTCCTTTAAAATGTTAATGAAATATTTCAGTTATACAGAAAAGTAGAGAAAATAGAATAATAGAAACTCACACATCCACCACTTGAATCAAGTGTTGATGCTTTGTCACTTTTGCATCAGTGCACCCATCATTTCAGTGGAACATCCCACACTCAGTTTATGTCTCTTCATGGTACACCTTCTTCTGAAGTGGAGTGTGTCACTCCCATGAATGCTGACATGTCTTTCCTAGGTGTAGATTTATCCACAAACAGTATGGAAGGTAGTTTTGTGTGCTAAAGATTTTGCATAAATGGGATTACATTGTATGATTCTTTTCTCACCCAGTCCCCCAACATGATGTTTTGGGATTTGCTCATACTAATAAATGTGTCTCTAAGTTTATTCATTTAACTACTGCATAAGAAGAATGAGCCACAATGTATTTATTCACTTGTCCTCTGAGGTGGATTTGTGCGTTCTCAAGTTTCAGCTAACTTTGTCGGCTGTACCCTGGTGGCTCTTCCTCATTGCTCTGCTCTTCAGTGGCATCTGGTACTTCATATTTTGGTTCTATTCATTTGGTATTTCTAGGTATTTGAAGGGGTTGGGGGAGGTGGTGGCATTGTGAGGTTGTTCTCATCCATCATTTGGCCAAAACTCTTTATCTGGCCCTGGAATTTGAAATTTGTTCTAGGATGTTCTAGTTTGGAAGATTTTACATTGCACTCTGTAGATACCAGGAGCTCTGCTACACTCTGAGCGGATGCAGGCAATTATCTGGGAGCAGACCAATGATCTGCTAACTGCAGTTTGATGTGATTAGTCCACTCTCAGGGGTCAGAAGAGGAGAATCTGAGATACTAAGAGGTATCATTAACTCTGTCTGGGTCTTTTGGAGAAACTGAGGGATCAGTTTGCCATTAGTAGAGAAATGTGAATTGAATTAATGAACAGAGATGACCCACAGTCCCAGAGAGAGATGGCAAGGAACTAACAGGAGGCCATGGTAATTCATGGAAGGGCAAATGAGAGAGACTGTGGATGGAATCCAAAGGGGCCCAGTAGGGCAAGAGGATGAAGGAGGAGCTCGAGATTATGCCACATTCCTGATGTGGTCCACTTGGTGGAAACTTTTAGGGAGCTTGGGCAGAGAGTTATGCTGAGGGGGATATAACATTCTTGGATATATGGATTTTAGAGGATCATTCTTTAGAGGTTCATTCCTGGATATATGGATTTTAGAGGATCCAACAGTGGTCTCCCCAGGAGGCAGCTGAACATATAGGTGGGTGGCCTGAGCCAGAGATAGAAAGTTTTAGCAGTGATAATAATAGAAGATACACTTCTGAGATAATAGTTCAAGGAGTTCCACAGACCACTCCCCATCAAAATAAGCAAAGTTTGAAAACACTTTTAACAAATCTAACCATTTGAAGTCTCTGGAAATTGTCCTAAGGGCATTTGAAAAATGCAGATTTTTTTAAAACAGGATCTCACTTTGTCACCCAACTTGAGTGCACTGGCATGATCATAGCTCACTTCAGCCTTGACTTCCTGGTCTTAAATAAACCTCTGCCTTAGCCTCCCAAGAAGCTAGGACTGCAGGCAGGTGCCAACACACCCTGCTAATTTAATTTTTTTGTAGAGACATGGTATCATTATGTTGTCCAGGCTGATCTCAAACTTCTGGACTCAAATGATTTCCCTGCCTTGGCCTCCCAAAGTGCTGGAATTATATGTGTGAGCCACTGTGCATGATCCAGATGCAGAAATATTCAAGCAAGTACACTAAAACTTGGTTAGAACAGTGAAAGCCTGTGGCATTTGAGCCATGACCCATTCCCCTTTTCCTTGTCATCAGCTCACCTCGATGGAAGCTCTATTCCAGATAGTTGTATCCAAGAGGATGGGACTTGCTCTCCCCTGAGCTCCCCATCAATGGTTATCATATCTCACCAGGTGTAGGCCAGCAGTAAGATTTCTCATCCATTTAACTTCAAGTTGAAGAAGTAACTTCTTGGCAAGTGTAACCAAGAGGTAAAAGTCTCCTTTCCTTCACTGAGACCTACCCATAATATAGAGGCTCTCTCCAGGCGTGATGGGTAGCGAATACTGGAGACCTGATTACCCTCACCCCAATTCACTCATAGAGAGTTTTTCCACCAGGAGAAGCAAGTCCAAAAGACCATGGGCCGTAGCCAAATGTCCAGAGTAGTTGGACACGGAGAGAGGTAGTTCCCAAGAAAAGGGAACTTCAAAGCTCTCCTCAAGGAAATGACTTTATTTAAAACAGAGTTTGAGGAAGTTCAAGCCTAAGAGTACTCTTGAAAACAATAGTTCTTGTTAATTAACAGCAACAAGCTGTTACCACAGGTCAGATAGTTTTATAGGAAAAATTAAGCAAAGACACAGCTAAAAAGTGCCCTCTGGGGTCAGGACAAACCTCAAAGAACCAACCTAAAGAACTATTTCTACCTGAATTTAATTGAATCAGCTAGCTGAGCAATTCATGCCTCAGGGCATAGTAAAAAACAAGAGAGCAATCAGCAGGTAATTAGTGGAGCTTAACAGGCTGGGTATAATGGCAAATGAAACACACAGCTCAAGAGAGATCAGGGAAAGAGACAATCACAGAGAGCTCTGCTAAAACCACTGTTATCCAGGATGACTCTGTGTATGTCCAAGGATGAACCCACTGAGAAATGCCACAAAAGAATTCCTGCTGTGGGAGAAATAGACCTTACTAAAGTAACCTAACCAAATCAGAAAACAGATAAACAAGCAAACGACAACAAAAAGCTCTAGAGGGGTGGGGATGGTGAGTCACTATTTAGAGTTACTACAATATGTTATCCAAAATAACTAATTTTCAGAAAACTAAGAGACATGTAAAGAAACAGGAATATGTGACCCATACACAGAGAAAAGAACAGACAACAGAAACTTCCCATGGAAGGAACCAGATGGCAGACTTAGTGGACAAAAACTTCAAAGTAGCTATAATAAATACATTCAAAGAACTAAAGAAAATCTTGGTGAAAGAAGACAAGGAAGGCATGAAGACGGAGAGTATTCATAAAGATTATCAATGGAGGTCAAATAGAGACTATCAGTAAAGAAATAGAAGTTACACAACAGAATCAAATGGAAATTCTGGAGTTGAACAGTTCAGTAATTAAAATAAAATGAAAAATATTATCAGAGGAGGTCAATAGTAGATTAGAACTGGCAGAAGAAGGAACAGTGAATTTGAAAACAAATCGATAGAGATTATGCAATCTTAAAAAAAGAAAATAGAATGAAGAAAAATGAACAGAGCCTCAAAGAAACGTGGGACAGCCTTAAGCATACCAACATACTCATAATAGGTTTATCTGAGAACAGAAAGATGAAATATTTGACAAACCAATGACTACAAATTTCCCAACTTTGCTGAAAACATTAATCTTTATATCTAAGACTTCATGACCTCCATATAGAATAAATGCAAAGAGATGCACACTCAGACTCATCATAGTAAAAAAACTAAAAGGATTTTTGGGAAGATGGTGGCAGAGCCAGTTGAACTCAGTGAGTCCCAGTGTGAGTGAGTGAGAGTATGGAAGATTTTGCATATGTGTCAGTGAGTAAGTGGACGTGTGAATGGCTGACTGAGTTGGGACTCGAGAGCAAGTGGCTAGGGCTCTCCTGGTTATCAACTGGTGCTGCAGCTGCTCTGCTTGGACCCTAGCACTTTCTGGGGTGCAGAAACCCAACACTATTTTATAAAAATCAGCAAAGCCATTCCCAGGAAGAAGCTGCTGGGAAAGACTGTCAGTTCAAGGCTCTGCCTCACCACTGCAGTGCCTGACTGGATCTAGCAGCAGGGGCTGTGAGGGAGCCCAGAGGCAGATCCCCATTGGAGAAGATGAAAGAGGCACCCAGTCATCATCTTGAAAACTGGACAGGAAAGTGCACTGGGAAGCTCACCATGGACCTGATCTCTGTGACTGGCAGATTTACTACTCAGGGGTTGATCATGACCCAGAGGGAATATCATGAAAGCATAAACTCCAGAGGGACAGGATGAGAACTGAATTTCAGGTGCCCTACCTGCTACCCTGATTCAGCTGTGGGAGAAAGGGTGTGGCCAGAAAAGGACAAGGAAGACCTCCATAGAGATCAATGGTGAGTCCTGGGCTGCTCAACCCCCTCCTCCCCAGCAAGCTTCTGAATATCAGACCCACATGACTGGGGCATGACTGAGAGAGATGAGAGGGATGAACCCAGGCAGTGCTGGACATCAGCATCAATAGGAGGACTCACTCCAGGATAAGCCTGACTGGGGTGCCCCTTCCAATACATGGGGAAGAGAAAATACCACACCCCACACCAGGGGTATCTCCCTGACCATATTAGAGTGGGAAGGGAGGACTGAGGCTCCACCAGCCTCCACTGCCTCCTCTTTCTTCCCTGGACCAGACAGTGGGGAGATTGTGAATGAGACCGAAGCTCTGCAGGAGACAGCAGAGGGGCATCTGAGAGGAACAATTACAGAAATTGCCACAAGAGGACAGGTTTTTTTTTCTGTTAATTTAAAAATATTTTTTCTTTGTGCAAGAATGTGTGTGTGAGGGTTTGATCTGCATCCCCCCATTCCTTTTTTCTCCCCCCTTTTAAAAACTTTTTGTTTTCTGTTTATGTGTGTATGTGAAGGACTGAGTGTCCATCTATCACTTTTTGTTTGTTTTTGCTTTTTTGTTCTTTTTCTTTTAGTTCAATGGGTGTGTGAATACATGTGTGACAGTTTTGATTTGAATTCCTTTTTTCCCCCTCTTTTTTCTCCTTTCATTTTGGGTTCAGTGTGTACTTGGTTTTCCTGTGGTTTTAAAAAAAAATTGTTTTGATTTGTTGCTATTCAGGTTTATTTTGGGGTGTGTGTGTGTGTGTGTGTGTGTGTGTATGTGTGTGTAATTGTTTTTTTGCTTTGGGTTCTGCTATTGTTCTGTGTCTTATGCTTTATTTTTATTTTTAAAATTTTGTCAGTCATTCTACTTTTATCTGTTCTCCTCATTGTTGTTACTGTATTTTGGACTCAGGTGGTACATGCATGTACCCATTGCATTGTCATATAGAGTGGTGGTGGGAGTGGGTCTCAGGGAACCTATACCTCAATCAGTGAGTATTGTGACTTGCAAGTAGCTTATGAATCCTAGCTCTCCATCCTCCACCTTATTCAACTCTCAAAACTATAAGAGACAGCAAAGCTTCCCACCCACAGCCCTGTTTCAAAATAGAACAAATTCAGAGCCCCGATCAGGGAAGAATAAAGGGCTGAGCAAACATCAGAAGTGAAAGCCTCTCCCACTGCTACTGAATAATGGAATTAAAGAGAAAAGAAAGAGATCTGTCATAAATGATGAAAAATCAATGGAGGGACACAGATAATTCTCAGTGTTATAAAGAGAAAACACCTGAAAAATCAGATCTCAGAGCCCAAACAGTGGAAGTCACCAATGACTGGCCCCAGAATATAACAAAGATTAAGCAATGGATGGTAGGAGTGAATAAGACTTAAGAAAGACAAGATGAAAGACTAAAAGAACTTGTAACAGAGATTTTGGATGTAACAAATTTCACTCAGGAAATAAATAACAAGATGATAAGCATGGAAAGCAAAATTAATCATACAGAAGAAAGAGTCTCAGAACTTGAAGACCAAAGCATGAAATTAACCCAATCTGTAAAAAACATAGAAAAGAAACTCAGAAAGAAAGAACAAAGTCTTCAAGAGATATGCAATTATACCAAGAGGATGAACCTAAGCCTGGGATTGGTATCCCAGAAGAAGAAAGGGAAATGGAGCAAGTATTCCAGAAGGTTATACAAGAAAACTCTCCCCATCTCACCAGAGATGTAACCATCCAAACACAAGAGATTCAGAGAACCCCCTCACAACATCAAATGAGAAGATCAATCCCTATACACAAAGCAATTTGCCCAAAGTAGGCACAAAAGAAAAAGTTCTAAAGGTAGCAAGAGAGAAAAGTCAGATAACCTACTGGGGAACACCAATCAGAATAGTGGCAGACCGATCAGGAGAATCACTACAAGCTAGAAGGGACTGGAGTTTAATATTAAAAGTCCTCAAAGACAGGCAATTTCAATCAAGATTTTCCTACCCAGCCAAGCTCAGCTTCATCAGCAATGGAGAATTAAAGTCCTTCCCAGATATCCAATCCCTAAGAGATTATGCAACTTCCAGACCAGCTCTACAGGAGATGCTTAAAAAGGTATTAAACACAGAAGAAAGAAAGAAAAAAAATGACCATGCACTTCCCAAGAGAACAGCAGAACATAGAGTAAACAGACTGTGCAACTACAAACTTGAACACACACACACATCAACCCCAAAGCTAAAAGAAAACAAACATCAAAAAAACTTTATAAGAAACTCATGACAGGGAAAAACAATCACATTTCAATAATCAGTCTGAACATGAATGGACTAAATGCACCACTTAAAAGACACAGAATAGCAAGCAGTATAAAACCTTGACCCAATAATCTGCTACATCCAGAAAACTCCTCTCACCACAAGGGATGCAGACAGACTCAGTGTTAGAGGATGGAAAATGAGTTTCTGGGTGAATGAATCACAAAAGAAGGTAGAAGTCTTTATCTTAATATTACACAAAACAACCTTTAGGCTATCAAAAATTTTAAAAAGACAGAGAAGGACACTACATAATGATAAAAGCTTCAATCCATCAACAAGAAATATCCATCCTAAATATATGTGCACTCACCATAGGAGCACCAGTGTTTATAAAATAACTACTAAGTAAACTAAAAAAAGATGCTGACTCTAACATCTATAACTGAGGACTTAAATACCCCACTAACAACACCAGATAGATCACTGAGGCAAAAAAATCAACAAAGAGATCTGGAGCCTCAACTTGACACTTGACAAAATGGACTTAATAGATACCTACAGAACATTCCAACCAACAACCACAGAATATACATTGTACTCATCACCACATGGAACATACTCCAAGACTGATCACATCAAGTATAAACAAATTTCATGAGATCAAAATACTTCCAAATACTCTGACCACAGTGTTATAAAAATAAATATCAACACCACAAAATTACCCCCAAACCTACAAAGACATGGACACTAAACAGCATGATGCTGAACGACTATTGAATACTGAACGACTATTGAGTCAACACAGAAATCAAACCAGAAATTAAAAGATTCCTGGAAACAAGTGAAAACAAAGAAATATCCTACCAAAATCTCTGGGATGTAATGAAAGCTGTTCAAAGAGGGGAATATATATAACTATGAACACACATCTAGAAAATAGAAAGACCACAAGTTAACCGCCTAACAAATCACTTAAGGGAGCTGGAAAGAAAAGACTACCAAAACTCTAGCTTTAGCAGAAGGATTCAGATCACCAAAGTAAGAGACCAGATATGGGATATAGAAGACAAAAATAACATAGAAAAAAATCAACAAAACAAAAAGCTGGTTCTTTGAAAGACTAAACAGGATTGATGGACCTCTAGTCAGATTGACCAAGAAAAAGAGACAAAAAGCCCAAATAAATACAATCAGAAATGCAAAAGATCAAATCACAACCCTGAAGAAATACAAAAGATTATCAGAGATTATTATGCACACCTGCATGGAAACAAACTTGATAACCTAATGAAGTGGAGGACTTTCTGACATCACACAACATCTTAAGATTGAAACAAGAAGACATTGAGACACTAAATAGTTCGATAATAACCCAGGAAATTGACTCTGTCATAAGAAAACTATCTATTAAAAAAAAGCCCTGGTCCAGATGACTTTCCAGTGGAATTCTACAAAATGTACAAGGAGAAGCTGTTATCAATCTTACTGAAAGTATTCTAGGCAATTGAGAAAGACAAAATCCTCCCCAAGTCATTTTACAAAACTAACATCACACTGATACCCAAACCAGGTAAAGTCCCAACAAAAAAACCAAAACAAAACTACAGGCCAATACCCCCATGAACATAGATGCAAAAAATCCTCAACAAGATTCTAGCTGGTTAGATCCAACAACACATCTCAAAAATCATCCACCATGACTAAGTATGCTTCATTCCCATGATGTAGGACTGGTTCAACATCTGCAAGACTATAAATGCAATTAAATAAATCAATAGATGTAAAAACAGGAACCACATGATTATATCATTATATGCAGAAAAAGCTTCTGAGAAAATCTAGCATCCCTTCTTGATAAAAACACTCAAACACCTAGGCATAGAAGGATCATACCTCAAAATAGTAAGTGCCATCTATGATAAACTCACAGCTAGCATATTACTAAGTGGACAGAAACTGGAAACATTTCCCCTGAAAACCAGAACAAGACAAGGTTGCTCACTCTCACCGCTCTTGTGCAACATTGTGTTTGAAGTCCTAGCTAGAGAAATTAGACAAGAGAAGGAAATCAGGGTATATAAATAGGAAAAGAGGAAGTCAAGTAATCCCTCTTTGCTGATAATATGATTCTATACCTTGAAAACCCAGGAGAATCTGTCAAAAAACTGCGTTCACTAATAAAGGACTTTGGGTTACAAAGTCTTGGGTTACAAAATAAGTATTCAAAAGACAGTTGCATTCCTATACACCAACAACAAGCAGGCAGAGAACCAAATAAAAAGCACAATCCCATTCACAATAGCCACACACACAAAAAATGAAACACCTCAGCATCTTTCTAACCAGAGAAGTGAAAGACTTAGCAATGAAAACTACAAAATATTGCTCAAAGAAATCCAAGAAGACACAAACAAATGGAAAAATATTCCATGCTCATGGATAGGATGAATCAACAATGTTAAGATGTCCATTCCATCAAAGACAATCTACAGATTCAACGCAATACCCATTAAATTACCAACATAATTATTCTCGACCTGGAAATGACAATACAAAAATTCATACAGTAACATAAACAACCACGAATAGCCAAAACAATCCTCAGCAAAAGAAACAAAGTGGGAGGTACCACACTTCTACACTTGAAATTTTACTGTAAGTTCCCAACAACCAAAACATCCTGGTGTTGATACAAGAATAGACATATGGACCAATGAAACAGGATAGAGATTCTGCATCAAAACCTCAATTTCTCAATCAAGTAATCTTTGGCAAAGCCTCCACCAACAACCACTGGGGGTAGGAGAACCTATTCCATAAATAGTTCTAGGAAAACTGGCAGATCACATGCAGAAGACTGAAACAAGCCCCCTACCTATCACCATACACAAAAATCAACTCTAAATGGATCAAAGACCTAAACATCAAATGTTAAGAGCCTTAGAAGATGCAGGAGATATCCTTACACAAATGGAACTGCCAACCAATTCCTGATCAAAACCCCAAGGCCCATGCCATAAGAGATAAGATAGATAAGTGGGACCTCATCAAACCAAAAAGCTTCTGTGAAGCAAAAGAAACCATAAAGAGAGTGGGGAGACAGCCCTCAGAATGGGAAAATATATTTACCATCTGTATATCTGGCAAAGGCCTAAAATACAGGATCTACAAGAAACTCAATGTGCTGAAAGGAAAAAAACAAACAGCCCCATTAAAAATTGGGCAAAAGACATGAATAGACACTTCTCAAAAGAAGATATATGGGCAGCCAACAGACACATAAAAAGGACTCAGCCTCAGTAATCATCAGAGAAATGCAAATCTAAACTGCAATGAGATATCACCTAACCCCAGTAAGAATGGCTATCATTAATAAAACAAGCAACAACAGTTGCTGGCAAGGATCTGGAGAAAAAGGAACATTTTAACACTGCTGGTGGGAATGCAAACTAGTGCAAGCTCTTTTTTTTTTTTTTTTTTGAGTTGGAGTCTCACTCTGTTGCCCAGACTGGAGTGCAGTGGCCGCTCCCAGCCACCGCAGCCTCAACCTGCTGGGCTCCGGCGATCCTTCCACCTCAGCCTTCCGAGTAGCCGGAATTACAGGCATGCGCTACCACGCCCGGCTGATTTTTTGATTTATTGTAGAGATGAGGTCTCGCTGCCCAGGCGGGTCTCAAACCCGCGGGCTCAGGCAATCCACTCACCTCAACCTCTCAAAGACGCGGGATTACAGGCTGAGCCACCGAGCCCGGCTTAGTGCAACCTCTTTAGAAAACAGTGTGGTGATATAAATAACTAGACATTGATCTTCCATATCACCCAGCAATCCCCCTACTGGGAATATACTTGGATTAACTCGAGTCATTCTACGAAAAAGATATCTGTACACACATGTTTGTTGCAGCACTATTCACAATAACAAAAACATGGAACCAACTGTGCTGCCCATTGAAACTGAACTGGGTAAAAAAATGTGGTACATATACTCAATGTAATATTATGCAACCACAAAGAAGGACAAACATATGGACTTTACAGTAATTTGGATGGATTTAGAGTCTATCATATTCAGTGATATATCACAGAAACAAAGAACAGAGTTCCATATGTACTCACTCATAAGTGGACCTTGAAAATTTACCATAATATTAAAAGAAGAAATGGCAGTAGCATGATACTGCTGGGGTGGTGTTGGAGGGAACACAACATCAATAAGGGTACCTGATCTCAAACCAGGCAAAGTTGGGACCAAAGGGAGGCCCAAATTTTACCTGTATGATGACCACTTGTACACCTAATTCTGAATTGTACCACACATCTTTAAAAAAAAAAGTGAAAACAAAAAACAAAGAGAATATCTTGAAAGCAGCAAGAGAAAAATAAATGACTCATTATGTGCAAGAGACCACAATAAGATTAATAGGTGACTTTTCATAGAAACAATGGAGGTCAGGAGGCAGTGGGGTGACATATTAAAATACTAAAAGGAAAAAAAAATCTGTAAATAAGATTCTCACAGCCAGAAAATGATATTTCAAAATGAAGGACAAATAAGACATTCAGATAAACAAAAAGTGAGAGAATTAATGGTTAGCAGACTAAAGCAAGTTCTCTAGACAGAAACCAAGTGATCCCAGATGGAAATTTGAATCCACACAAAAAAGGAGAAAGCTCTAGAAAGGTAATATGTAATGATAATAGACCGCATATATGCATATTTCTTCTTTCTTTAACTAATTTAAAAAGCAATTGTATAAAACAATGTGTGTATAAATGTATTTTTGGACTTATAACAAATACAAATCTAATATATTTGAAAAAATCACAATGGTGGTAGGTGGAAGCTATATTGTATAGCAGTAAATGAATCACACAAAGTGGCAATGAAAATCTACAGACAAATGGAGAGAATCAGAAAAGGTGAATAAGAAGATAAATATAGCTAAACAAGGTAAATGTAACAAGTCATACAATTATAACATTTCCATAGATAACTGGAATTAAGTTAATATAAATCTGAAGTAGATTCTGATATGGTAAGATGTGCATGGTAAACTGTAGAACAACCACTAGGAAAAAAACTTTAAAAATGGTAAAAAAAAATCCATTGACATAATTTAAAAAATTACATGAGAAAATATTGACATAGTTCAAAAGAAAATCAATAAAGAAGAAATAGTTGAACAAAAAAAGATATGAGACCCTGAGACATATTGTAAACAAAAAGTAAAATGCAGGCATATGTTCAACTATATCCATAATAACACTAAATGTGAATAAATTAAACAATTCAATAAAAAAGGTAGAGATAGACTGGATAAAAAAGATCTAACTATATGTTGTCTGTGGGAGACACACCGTAGACTCAAAGATACCATGCAAAAAGCAGTCATAAGAAAGCTGGGATACTCATGGTAACTTAAGACAAAAAATGTTACTAGGGATGAAGAATATTTTATAACAATAGAACATCAGGAAAAAAGAACAATTGTAAACAGATGTGCCTAATGACAGAGCCCCAAAGTATCTAAAGCAACAACTGACAGAATTGAATGGAGAAATAGACATTTCAACAATAATAGTTGCCTGGGTGACAAAGTGAGACTCCAACGCAAAAAAAAAAAAGACATAAAAGTTGTAATTTAGGAATAAATTTAACAAAAAAGCGCATATTGTATACTCTGAAAGCTACAAAACATTGATGAAAGCAATTAAATTAGACCTAAATAAATGGAAAGACATCTCATGTTCATAGATTAGAAGATTTAATATTGTTTAGATGGCAATACTCCCCAAATTGATCTACAGAATCAATGCAATTCCTATCAAAATCTGAGCATAAAAATCCATTCTAAGATTAATATAAAATTGAAAGAGACCCTGATACAATCTTAAAATTCAAAACAATCCTGAAAAAAATGAACAATATTGGAGGACTCACACTTATCTCAAAACTTAATACAAAGCAGGGCATGGTAACTCATTGCTTGTGATCCCAGCACTTTGGGAGACTGAGCTGGGAGGATCACTTGAGGCCAGGAGTTTGAGACTAACCTGGGAAAATTAGAGAGACCTTGTCTGTAAAAAAAAAAAAGAACAATGCAAAACATCAGTAGCAAAGACAGTGTGGTACTGCCATAAGGACACACATACAGATCAATGGACTAGAATAGAGAGCCAGAAATAAATCCTGAATTTTGACAGAGACCATTTAAGATCACTTAAGCTCATTCATTGGGGAAAAGAATAGTTTTTCAACTAATGGTGTTGGGACAACTGGATATCCACACGCAAAATAATAAATTTGAATTCTCCCACCATACAAAAATATCTTATACCATACGAAAGAACTTACACCCATCTAGCCAGCCAGACCAACTGAATCAATTCTGGAGATCAGTGGGGTGGCATATCACAGATCATCCTCACAGAACCTTGAGAACATGATGCAAAGTGAAAGAAGCCAGTCTCTAAGGGATCACATGATGTATGATTCAACTGATATGAAATGCACAGAACAGACAAATCTACAGAGACAGAGAGCAACATAGTGATGGCCAAGGGCCAGGGAAAATGGGAGATTCAGAGTGATAGTTAGGAGAACAGGATTTCTTTTCCTTTTGGGGTGAAAAAAACATTTTAAAATTGTGGTGATAGATGCATAACTCTGTGGATATACTAAGAGGCATTGAATTGTATACTTTATTTTTTAATATTTTATATTTTTATATTTTTATTTTTTTGAGTTGGAGTCTCACTCTGTCATCCAACCTGGAGTGCAGTGGCCGCTCCCGGCCACCGCAGCCTCGACCTGCTGGGCTCTGGCGATCCTTCCGCCTCAGCCTTCCAAGTAGCTGGAATTACAGGTGTGCGCTACCACGCCCAGCTGATTTTTTGATTTATTGTAGAGATGAGGTCTCGCCAAGTTGCCCAGGTGGGTCTCGAACCCGCGGGCTCAGGCAATCCACTCACCTCAGTCTCCCAAAGTTGTGGGATTACAGGCTGAGCCACCGAACCCGGCTGAATTGTATACTTTAAATGGGTAGTTTGGATGGAATGCAAATTATATCTCAATAAAGCCATTAAATAACATGACAACTTAAAAATAAAAATCATAGTCAGACCTCCTTTGTCCAACCACCCTACTGAGGAGGTAGGAGCAGGAGGGCAGGAATCTGAAGGGGTCTCAGCCTCCAACCTGGAGGTGAAGGTGAGGCTGATGGCCACAGATGCCTCCTATGCAACGCTCTTCCTGAAGCCTGAGCCAAGTTATCATTTTTATGGAGTTGCTTTTCCAATTATGACCATATTTGTAATTAGTTTGGAAACCATTAAATGTCTTATTACTCTTGTTTTTCAAGTCAAAATTCTGTACTAATTACTAACCATAATTTTAAAGACAGAAGGGCCGTCATTGGAAGTAGCTGTGTGTTTCTCCCTGACTTGTGCGCACATATATTGCCAACTTTTCATTAGTCTTGTGGTGAGGTTATGCATATGCATGAACTGTACATTCTTGTCGTTTGGCAGGAATGCCAGCCTCCTACTCCAGGGTCCAGGCCACACAGGGCTGCTGTGGAGGAGGATCAGGGGCTCACAGGTGGGTCTCCAACCCCGCTCATCTCCCTGGATGAAATCTCCACTATCATACAGTCCACCTGTGCACCTGGGAATTGGAGGCAGATGGGGCCAAGGCCACCCAGGGCTTCTGAGGCTGAGGACCAGGGGCTTACAGATGAGGTTCCAACCACGCTTGTCTCCCTGGATGGACGCTCCACCATCATCCAGTCCAGCTGGGTACCTGAGAAACCGAGGCAGGTGGGGTCCAGGGACACTGTGAAGAATGGACTGAGCTTGGATAAGAAGCCAAGGTTCCCAACTCTTCCTCTACCCCCTGCTCCCCTGAGTCATGGCATGGGTCCACCCATGTCCAGTAACAGCCATTTTAGGACCAATTCCTTTGCCCCAGGACCACTGTGCTCCAGACATGCATCTCTGTTCATACTGCAGAAGGATGCTTTCAGGACCATTACAGGAATGGAGAATGAGCCCCAGAGAGGCTGTTTGTTCAGGTCACACAGTGAAGACCTGGGACGCCAAGGGGATTTGGACCCAATCTGAGCAGCTTTTTCCTATACTTCCCCTATTGGTGTTTTAAGTGAATTCTCTGTGACATATCCAGCAAGGGTGTGAGTCAGGGGCCCACGCATGTCCTCACAGAGAGGAAGCAGGAGAGAGCATCCCATGGGCTGGAGGTGGCCAGCGTGGGACTCAGGCCTGGTCTGGCTCTGATAGAAAGTTCTGGGTATGAGTGGGCATCCTGGCCTGAAGGATGAGATGTCAGGGCCCTGGACATCTGCCTAGTGTGTTTCAGAAAGGGGAGCTGGGAGTGAGACCGGGGATCCCGCAGGGTGGGGTCTTGGACAGCAGAGGGAAGGGACCACGGAGAGAAGCCTCCCCAGAGCCTACATGTGCTCATCTCCATGTTCCTTCCCTTAGATATCTTTGAGTTAATAAGAAAATACTGAAAACCGTCCTTGGCATAATGTCTGCTCTGGCCAAGCTTGTTTTGTCAGGGAAGAAGGGCCTTTTGAGTTGGGTCTTATGGGCCCATTCTCTGTGCAGTTGGGGATTGTCTCACCCTCGTAGTCCTGATCATTGTGTTACTGGGAGTTGCCCACGTGGTGAGATCAGATTATACAATAGGAAGAACAACCCCAGCCTGTGGCTCCTATTCCCCACCCCTTCCCAGAATTTACCCACTCTTGCTCCTCCATCCCTTCCCACCATCAACCTAGGCCTTCTGATGTCCTGGGTTTGTTCCCCTTGGCATCTGTGGGCAGTTAGTGGGAGCAGCCATAGCCAGAAATGGCTGGTGGGCACATGGGTGGGGATCCTGCTCCACCCAGTCCCAGAGACTCCACTGGGCCGAGGGCTCATCTGGTCTCCCAACTACCCCCAGTGTCTCTAGGCTCACTTCCCACCAGAGTGGGAAATAAGCAATCTTGGGTGCTTCTAGTTCATTGTGTTATGTCCTCAATAACTCATCAACTCATTGTGGGGTCTAATTCCCTCTAAACATTTAAATATTTGGTAAAATTACTTTTATGTGAAAAAATGATAAATTAATACTCACTGAGGACATGGTGTATCCTGATGGATTGAGGGACAGCCCCAGGTTACTGAGAACACCCTAACACCCTTAGAGCAACCCCAGCAGATCCTGGTAGTTGTGAGTCTACAAGGTGAAAAATCCTACTGCTTGGCTAAGTGGAATTTGGTGAGTTCAGTGTAGTGACTGATGTGGTTTTTTTGTTTCACCCATCATTAACTTGGGACCCGTTGCCGAGGCTGCTCCCATCTCAGCTGCATCTGTTATGGTCATGATTGCATCAGGATTGCTGAATCAAGTGGTTCTCAGCCACAGCAGGGCTTACGGACAAACCAGCAACAGATGTCCATGAAACAGAAGGGAGGGAGGACCCCAGAGAGGACATTGGGTAGGGAGGGAAGAGTCCACCAAGTTCTTCGGGAGAGGACTTGGCTCTCAGAAACCAAAAAGACTCCTCACTGAGAACAAGTCACCTGTTGGGCTTTGGGGTCCGATGACGCCTACTCGGCAGTCACACCATGGTCTTCAAGGCCATGATATTCTCTGTTTTGCAGGCTGAGAGTGGGCCTCCGTGGGGGTCTGACTTGTGTAGCAGCTGAGTGAGCCCTGGTCTAGCACTCTGAGGCTGAGTCCTCACTCTGAGAGAACACCTGTCCTGCCTGGAGGGGCTCACCCCAAGTCAGTTGCTGATCAGTGGTCTGGGTCAAGCGTCAACTCTGCCATTGGCGTCTGTGGGGCTGTGGACTGTCACCCACTCTCCTGGTCTCTGTGCCTCAGGGGTGAGGTGGAGGCAGCAGTGCTCACCCTTGGGAGGAGGTGGGCCTGGGAAGATGATGCTGCCAGCCCTGGGTATGGGGGAGGGCTGTCACCCCCACACTTGTCCAACCCTAGTGTCTCCTTATCCCCCAACACGGAGTGGTTTTAGGCACTAACTTTGTTACATCTGGTTGTCAGACTTTAGCCACCAGGACACCTGGGAACAGGCAGAAAGGAGGAAGTCAGCCCCACAATCAGCCATGGGAGAATCAATTGACCATTGGCAGTCATCAGAGGATCTGGACCCCCACCTCGGCCCCTCTGCTGGGAGGGTCTACTCTACTCCCTCAGGGAAGCATGGAGAGCTCATAGAGTTTGTCCTTGTCCCACCTTCTGGGAGGGGCTGCCTCAGTGTCCTGCATCTGGGCAGGATCTGGCGGCATGTACTCCTGTCCTCTCTGACCTTGCTGACATGGAGGGACAGCTCGTCAGTAGTGGTAGGTAGTGTATGTGGTTTTACCTGGGACAAAGGGCCACTTTTCTGGACATTGCCCCTTTGCTATTGGGTTCTAAATCTCTCACTCCCAATAGCACAGTGGGAAAGTGGGGACACTCAGGGCTTTGGGGATGACCAAAGGAAATATCCTCTGTTAAGTACTGGACATGCAGCCAGACAGGTCAGAGGATAGATATGTTAGAGGGTGTTATTTCTCTCAAGCAAGAAACCCCAAAAACTCCAACAAAACTATATAATCTATCTGTCTATCACTCTCTTTCTCTCTCTCTAGCTCTCTACCTATCTCTTTATCTCTATCTCTTCATTTATCTATCATCTGCCTATTTATTTATAATCTATCATCTTCATTTATCAATTATCTATAATCTACCACTATCTCTATCAATCAATAATTTATCTACCTATTGTAACTCTTTCCTGACTCTGTTGTCCACTGGCAGAGATTGCTGTCATCTGGGGACAGTATGTCCACATGCACAGTACCCACATGCACAGAAGCACACGTAGACACACATGCATGGGCTGCTCACATGGACACAGCATGCATGTCCTTGTACAGAGGCACACAAACACACATCCATACATGCAGGCCCTGACACACACACACACACACACACACACACACACACACACATTTGTACACCCACTTCTGGCCATCAAGTGTCAGCTATGGAATTTGATTTGGTTAGCATTTATGAAGTGACTGCTGGGTGCCAGGCTCTGCCGTGGCCAAGTTAGGGTCACAGAGCCTAGGACAGGCCATGTAAGCAGCAGATTTTGGGATCAGGTCCTGGAGCCTCCTTAGAACAGGTGGTCATGGTCAGCACAATTCTTAGGGGAAACAGGTGGGGTCTTTGTGAGAGCCAGGGGAAACACAGATCTGTCTGTGAGTGGCGGAGTGGCCAGGCTTAGGTATCTAAGTAGGAGGGTACCCAGCCATTCAGCTTCCTCCAGTCCCCTCTCAGTACTCCAAAGCCCATCCAGTCTCACCTCACCTCCTGCTTCCCTTTACCTCAGAGCTCCTCCCTCTGACTCACCCTGAGCTTCAGGTAAACTGGGTATATGAGATGAAGATGGGGTGTAATCCATTTCTTCTCTCTCCCCCAACTCCTTGCCCTACTTCTGGTCACAGGGTCAGGACTGAGGAGGAGGTAGAGTGAGACCAGGGCCCAGTGAGCAGGGGTGACCATCCTGTGTACTCTGTCCTATGGGCTGGAGTCCTCCCTTAATGACCACAGCCTGCACATCCCTAGCCCAGCACTGTTTTGGTCAGTGTAAATGACCAAAAGTGCTCCTTTGCTCTTCAGAATGCAGGAAACTGGTCACTTATTTTCCAGCTTTGGACTCTGGCCCCAACTCTGAGATGATAGGCAGGCCCCACTTCACCTCTATCAGATCTTTGGACTTAAGTCTGACCCTGGACTATGTCAACCGCACCCCTTGGTCAGGACTCTGTTTGCTGAAGGGAAGAGCATTCCTGTCTCAGTTGTCAGGGAAAGTACTGACTGAGCTTAGATCCCTGTGGGGATAACGCTCAGAACAGTTCCAAATAGGCAGACAATGATGTCTTTCTGAGGATGGGACCCCTGATACAGAGACCAGGTCTGCTCTGTCAGCTAAAGTATAAATGGAGAGCAATAATTGCTCTTCTTGGGGTGGCTCAATCCTGCAGGGTGGGTCTAGTTCACTGGGCTGAGAGGCAGGACCTTGGACAGCCCCCTCCCAGCCTCTTGTCTAAGGTGGGGGCCAGCTGGGCTGTGTTGTCCAGGGAAACCTCACTGGTGAGGGCCTCTGAGCCTTGGTTCTGAGGGTGCCAGGAGAAGAAAGAGTGGAATCCCATAGGGAGGGCTGACCTGGGACCCTCCCTGCTCATTCCACTCTCACAGCCAGTGGATGGAACCTCAGCCACCCAGACTGACCCTGACATGCTGATGCCAAGTCCCTGCCTGCGTCCACTCCTCTCAGGAGGATCCTGACTCTTCAGGGCAGGATGGTGAGATGCAAAAGGAGTGGGCTGGGCTGAGGAGAGTGTTTCGGCTCAGTGAAGTGAAGGCAGGTCACCATGGTTAGTTTTTACCATGGCATTAAACACCTGGCCTGCTTCTGAACTGTCTCACAGTGACAGCAGAGGAGGTCCTGTGCCCTGCAGGAGGAGGTGGTGAGTACTTTTCTTTATCAGGACAGGGAGGGGCTTCATAATACCCCCAGGACACCTGGAACTGGCATATGGCTTTAGGTCTCAGAAGAGGATGGCAGTGACAGGGGCAGGACACAGGACTCATCACAGGGCTTGTTTCAGAGCCAGGTGAAGGGAGGTCAAGCCTGCTCTGAGCTGGGTGGGGGGTCTTTTTGCACAGCCAACATAGTGCACAGTAGGGGACACAGCTGGGCACTAATTCAGACCCTGGCCTAGTTGTGACCCCCTGACAGCCACAGGCAGGTCTCTGTGCCCTCCTTTTCAGTGGCAAGGATGACTGTCCATATATCCCCACACCTGTGACCTTGGCAGGCCACAAGACAGGATCCACACTTACTGATGGGAATGTGAGTCCACAAGGTGGGGGTCTAATTCATACTTCCAGGTCTGCTCTGAGGGTCACCATCTCCAGGAAGTCTTCTTAGGCTTGATGCCCTCCACAGCGCTCTGTCAGCCCCTATCATGGGTGTGAGGCATGCAGCAGGTACCAGGTGGGGGGAGGGAATGGTCAACAGTCCTGGGGAGACATCAACAGCAAGTACACTGATAACACGTGTAAATGTGGTTCCTGGTGTGGGACTAGGGAAAGGGGGAGCTTCAGGGTGACTAGGGGGTAGTCAGGATGTTGAGAAGAGACCACCAGGGAGTGAAGAAGGATCAAGAACCTGCTCAAGGTGGGAGTATGCAGCCACTTGGAGTCTTCAGGGATCCTGAGCAGGGTGGGTATGTCATGGGAGTCTCAGTCTTCATGTGGGTAACCTGGCAGTGGAGAGGTGTCACCTGTCTTCAAGTGTGCTCTTTTACTTCTAAATGATGTCAAGTGAGACATAAACTTAGAAGTGGGGGTGGGGGTGGGGAGGAAATAACCTGGGGTGGAGGCAGCGTACACATCCCTGGAAATCGTCAATGGGGCTGCTGGTCTTCCAGGTGCCCAGGGAGGATGAGGGCTATTTGTCCCACTGTGGGAGTTCTGAGACCATTACATCCTGCTGTTGCTGTACCAGCATGTCTGAGATGCTGGGGATGGTGTCCACCAATTGGTAGTCAGCCCTGCTCCCACTACAAGGTCCCTGGGCACAGAGACCTCCTCCTGCCACTGCATTGGCCCTGTGGGGCATAGGGGCTGTCTTGGATGCAAGACTGCCTCTTCCTGCAGGTAGAACACCCACTGGGAGCTTTAAAATCTCTCCAGAATTTGAGGGGGAAGAAATTTGTCAACATGCAGCTTCTTTTACAAAACAAGACATTTTTCTCTAAATGATATTTGCAGCTGAGCATGAACTCAGTTTTTCAGATCTGTAATCCATGCTTATTCAGAAGCAGACTTCCATTTGGCCTCATCCTGTGTTTTATGAAATAAAGTCAAAATTGCTAACACATTTCCTTATATTTCCTTTTGGGAAGGGGATATAAATAACTGGGCTTGGTAGAAACTGCTCGCCAATATAGATACACAGCTGCAAGCTATTCCTGTCAAGAGGAGAAAATCAGCCCCCAGGCATCAGAACTAGCTTTAGTGATCAGTAAGTGCGACTTTGGGAATGAGGACTTAGTGGCTTGGAAAGGTGCCCAAGGTCACTCAGCAGGGCCTGGGAAGAGGGAAGAGGGAATTCTGTATGCTTCTCCATGCAGAAACCCTTGCTTCTGTGTTCTCTACCTTGGATATATCTGCCAGCCTGGGAAACTACAGAGCGAATGGGGAGCTCACTCCTTCACATGGATGTCTGGTCTATTCTGGGCAGTCCTACATTCCAGAAAATGGTTTCTTACATGATGAATTCCAGCAGAGCTGGCAACAGAATTTTCTCTCTCCTACCCTTCTTGATTCCAGACCAGTGTCATGTCCCCAGACCTTCCCATCTCTCCTCCAGGATACTCATCTCTCCTCTTTCCATGGCTTTTCTCTAAGGAGGCTGGTGTTCCCTTTTGGTCCACCACAACTGGCCCCTCTAGTCAGGTTCTGTCCAGTCTTGCACTGCCCCTGGCTGGAGCTCCAAGGTTGGGTTGGCTCAAGCCTCGTGGGTACCTCGCCTGGGAGGGAAGGTAGTCAGAAGGTAGCCTGTGAACCTGTTAGTATTTTAATAGCAGTGGGTGGAGACAGCCCAGAGTCTGCTCAGCCCTGAACTGGCCGGAATCCTAAACCCATCCTGACCCTGTGGACCCTGAATACCAGAGACTGCCCAGGAGACCCAAGCCTACGTGACAGGTGCCGCTGTGAGCCCATATCCTCTGTTGCTGCCTTTGCAGAATCCTGTATCTTCCCTGCTGGATACGTCCTTGTGTATCCCGAGTTCATTCATGGCCAGGGTCAGCTGTGCTGCCCCATTACAGCCTAAGCAGGGCTGTCAGGACCTCGGACAGCGCCACTTCCACTGTGCGGTAATGCGTCATTTTCGGTCCCTTCCAAGGTGCGTCTCCTGCCTGCCATCATCTCTCTTGTGGTCTTCAGGGCTAGCCACCTCTTCATCAAATCTACAGAAGCTGGCCCTTTCTGTGGGCAAATTGCTCAGACCTAATAGATGTTTTGCAATGGGATTATCAAAGGTGGGAGGGCAGAGGGCAAGGCTTCTCGTACGTGCTCTGTGAGAGAGTAAGCCCTTGGGGTGGGGGTAGGGATGGACTTCGAGGCTCAGGGATGTCTCAGGGCCTGCTGTGAACACTCTTTTCTAGTATTCACCTGGCCACCCCCTCCTTGAAAACTAAGTGCTGGCCGCACTATCCCTCCTCCCCCACTCCAGGGAAAACTCATGCTTTGCCAAGGGCCTTCTCCTGCCATGTCATTCCCAGCCTTGGGTGATGACTCCCCTGCAGCACAGACAGCCCAACAGAGGCCAGAGCTTTCTCAACAATGAGTCTGGGTCTTTCAAATGTGAACCTGGCTTCAGATGCACTGAAGTGAGCTTGTGTTTCCCTGATGGTACACCGCTCAGGACTTTGGGACTATCACATGGGAAGGCAGCTCAGGTATTGCCAAGCAGGATGGGTGGAAGAGGCTTAGGGACATTGTTGCAGGAGGGATGCATGTGAAGAGCTTCTTGGGTTAGCTCTCCTCATCTGTAAATAAGGATAATCATACCCACTTTCAATTCCTGGGGATTTATATCAAAACAGAATAATTATGGAAACTGCAGCATCATCTCTGGGTGAACTTTGCAGGCAGCTTCCAGAGTGTCTTCCCTTGCACTGCAGCATTTGAACTCTCTTTAGAGGCTCTGTAGTGTCCCTGCTGGGACAAGTGTGTACCCAGCCCCCATCTGCAGATTGCACAGGAATGGGTGAGGTGGGTGACTGAGTGCAGCCCACAGTGGTGTGAGGCTGTGGGGCTGATTCCCTGATCTGTCTCCACTCTAGATGCTGAGGTTCCCCTTCTTTCCTGGAGCCCTGGCCCTTGGGCACAGCATGGCAAGTGGTAGAGTACATACTTTCCTGAAATCTCACAGCTCTACTCACCCTGTCTGGTCATCCTACCAGATCCGACATCTCCTGGTGGTCTCTTGGGATTAGGCACCTACCCCCTTGCCCTGAGAAGCATCATTAAACTCTCCTCATTGCCCAACCTACACACCAACAGGTAACTCTGGTGCAGGTAGAAGCTCTTCAAGGATTTAGATACCAGAAGCAACTTCAGTTGATAAAATGCACCAACCTGACTGAGAGTGGTGGAAGGTTGCTGGGATTGTGCAAGGAAAAGAGCCCCATTTCTGTGGCCGATATTTGGGTGGAGGGAGGGGGAAGAGGGCATGTGTGTGGGACAATGATGAAATCCACTGGAATTCAGAGCTGCTTCTGGAGTTTTTATCCATCTCCTTTCTAGACCAGTGGGACATAACTGAGTCCTTCCTCCAGTGCTGTGGCCCTGGCCACCCTGGGCAGACCAAGGTGATTTCTGTTCTCGTGGCACTTGGACTGACTTCTATCCTGGTACTTACTGCCCTACGCCTAGTTGCTGGTTTCTCTGTGGTCTTCCCTCTGAGCTGCCTCTGTCACCTCAGCCTCATAGGTGGTGGACAAATGTGTTCAATCCTTGGAGAAGAAGGTAACTTTGACCTGTTGTGCTCTGTGCAAGGCTATGGCATTAACACTGCCACTGTGTTGGTCTTCCAATGCAAAACTCACTCTGCCAGTGTCCCTGAAGTTTTATTGTTTAGGAGAGTTTGCATCTGTGGGCAAACTCCCTCATTAAGACCCAGGCTCTGTGCTGGGGGGCTGAGGAACCAACTGTGAAAGAGACAGACTCATCCCTGCTTATACAGAACTCGTTTGGTGGGAAAAATAGATGAGCAAGTATGGAACTCCTGCACAGAGAGACCAGGACCACAGTGGCTGAATGTAGGGTACAGTAAGGTACATGCAAGGAACAGTGAACTCAATCTTAGAGGTCAGGGCTGGCCTCCAGGAGGAACCACATGCTAAGCTTAAAGGTGAGTAAGAACCAGGTGCAAGGGGATTGGGGAAGTTAGGGTGTTCTAAAAAGAAGGAATAGCATAGGTCAAGCTCCAGATACAAGAGATCATGATTGCATCAGTTAATACTTCTAGCGATTATAATAGGAAAAAATCCAACAAATCTCAGCTGCTTCATGTAATCAAGTGTATTTTGGTCTCATGAGTTCAATGCAGTACCTGGTTGGCACTTTCCCCAGTAAGTCAAGAATTGGATTCCTTAAGGCTTGGAAGTCCTCCACCTTCCACATGTGGTTTCATAAGTGAACTTGGGGTCACCTCCATTCCAGACAGAGTTAGGAAAGGAGCCTTGGAACTGCACTCTAGAGGGTCTCAGGGACTAGGCTGGTGTACTGGCTGTCCAACCATGCTCGTTTGCCAGAACTTGGTGATGTGATTATTTCCAACATCAAAAGAAGCTGAAAGTGTAGTTTAGCTGTGTGTCCAGGCACAAAAGGAAGCATATTTGGTGACTAACTGCCAGTTCCTTCCACTGGCACTCTTATGATCATCAGGAAATGGTGTCACTACTTTTCTACAGGTGGAACCCATGCATCTCCTCTTTCTCATCACCATGAGATGCCCTGAGGTCCCAGCAGACTTGCATCTAGCTCATGGATCTCTGGGTCTCTCTCTCTCTCTCTCTGTCTCCCTGAGATGAGACAATATAAAAGTAACTCAATGTACATATTTGGTGTCTCTGGGATAGGACAATGAATAAATGAAACAGAAAAGGTTTTGTTTTGACAGAAAGGAAAGCTCAACAAAATGCTAGCAAAACAAATTCAGCAGCATATTAAAATAATTATATACCAGGGCCAAGTGGAATTTATTCTAAATGAAGAATGATTCAACATATCAAAACTAATCAATGCAATAAAACACATTAACAAAATAAAGAAGCCACATGACCATTTAAATTGATTCAGAAAAAGCCTTTGACAAAATTCAATACACTTTCAAATTGAAAACACTGAACAAACTAGGAATAGAATGAAATTACCTCAACATAACAATGCCATATATAAAAAACAGTAAGCATCATACTCAATGGTGAAAGACTGAAAACATTTCCTCTGAAATCAGGAAAAAGACAAGGATGCTCCTTGTCACCTCTACTTTTCAACATAGTATTGGAGATCCTAGCCAGGGCAGTTAGGCAATACAAAGAAATGAAAGGCTTCTAGATTGGAAAGGAAGAAGTAAAATAATCTCTGTTCACAGGCAACATGATTTTATACGTAGAAACTCTTAAAGACTCCACAAAATACCATTAGAATTAATAAGTGAATTTAGCAAAGATGCAGGATACAAAATCAACACAGAATTGGTTGCATTTCTATATACTAATGATGAATAATCCAAAAAAGAGATTAAGAAAATATTCTATTTATTTTACAGTAGCATCACATGGATTAAAATACTTAGGAATTAATTGAACCAAGGAAGTGAAAGACTTGTACACTGAAAACTACAAAACATTGTTGGAAAGCATAAAGCAGACATAAATACATGAAAAAACATCCTAAGTTTATGAATTCAAAGACTTATTATAGCTAAGATGTCAGTACTGTGCAAGCGATCAGTAGATTCAATGCAATTCCTATCAAAATCCCAATTACTTTTTTTTGCAGAAATAAAAACTCATTTTAAAATTCATATGGACTCTTAAGGTACCCTGAATAGCCAAAACAGTTTGGAAAAAGAAGACCAAGGTTGGAAGACTCACATTTTCTAATTTCAAAACTTGCTATAAAGCTGCAGTCAACATAACAGTGTGGCTCTGGATAAAGAGACATATAGACCAGTGGAATAGAATGAGAGTCCAGAAATAAATCCTCATATGTATAGTTGAATGCTTTTTGACAAAGTTGCCAAGAACACTCAGTAGGAAAAAGACAATCTTTCAACAAATGGTGTGTGTATCATGGATATTTCCATACAAAAGAATAAAGTTATACCTTTGCCTTACATCACATACAAAAATTAATTTAAAATACATTGAAGATCTACATGGAAGGGCTAAAACTCTTACAAGGAAACAGAGATAAAGCCTTGTGACATTGATTTTGGCAATAATTTCTTGAATATGACACAAAAGCACAGGCAACAACAACAAAAATAGATAAATTGAACTTTCAAAATTGAAAAACTTTGTGCATCAGAGAACACTATCAACAGAGTGAAAATGCAACACATAGTATGGGAAAAAATATTTGCAAATAATATACTTGATAAGGGACTAATATCTTGAATATATAAAGAACTACAATTGACAACAAGGACAATTAAGCATGATTAAAAAATGGCAAAAAATTTGAATAGGTTTTTCTCCAAAGAAGATATACATGTGTCTGGTAAGCACATGAAATGATGCTCAATATCACTAATCATCAGGGAAATACAAATAAAAACCACAATGAAATACCACTGCACACCCATTAGGATGGCTATTATAAGCAGAACATAACAAGTGTTGGCAAAGACATGGAAAATTGGAACACTTATGCACTGTTGGTAGGAATGTACAATGATGCAGCTGCTGTGGAAAAACAGTATGGTAATTTCTCAAAAAATATTAAACAGAATTACCATTCCTGGGCATATACTTAAAATAGTTGAAAGCAGAGACTTGAACAGATACTTATATACAGTCATGTTCATAGCAGTATTATTCACAATAGCTAAAAGGTGAAAACAATTTGAGTACCCATGAACAAATGAATAGAACAAACAGTGGTCTATACATATAGTGGAATGTTGTTGAGTCTTAAAAAGGAAGAATATTTTGACACATGCTACAACATGGATGAACCTTGAGGACATTATAAGTAGATAAACCACCCACAAAAGGAAAAATACTGTGTGATTTTACTTATATGACCTAGAGTAGTCAAATTCATAGCTATAGTAAGTAGTTATCAGGGGCTGGCAGAGGGAGGATAGGGAATTATCATTTAATGGGGGACAGAACTAAAGTTTGAGAAGATGAAAGAGTTCTTGAAATGAGTGGTGGTGATAGTTACACAATAGTGTAAATGTACTTAATGCCACAGAAGTACACAATTAGATGTGTTAAATGGTAAACTTTATGTTGTGTATATTTTACCAAAATAAAAAAATGTAATGAGAGGAAGATGTTATTTGAATTCAACAATTTAAAGAATGACCAATACTATGATGATGCAACAGCAAAATCAGTCAACCAGATGCAGTTCCAGCAGGGAGCTGGAATGAAGAGAGTGGTGGGCATTGATCCAATTCATCGAAGAGCTAAGATGTTGTTGTTACAGAATAGAATGAAAAGGTGAAAACATGATCAATGCAAATCGATAGTATTCTTAACAAAATCTAGGAGGTGGGAAGAGAAATATGAGAATTTCCACCCAATTCACAGCTAATGAGTAAATATAGAACTGTTTAAAATTGAAAAGCCTAATTTAAAGCTTCTCCATCATTTAAATATATATTTTTTTGGTAATATCTACTTCCCTATCCTGATTTGGGGTTTTCTTTCTTTCTTTTTTTAAGGAACTAGGAGAGAACATACTTTTTTGGTGAAGGGCTAATACATTTAAGTGATTCCTTTACTTTTACTTTAGATACATCTGTTAATTTCAATTAAATGTTATACCCTTAATGGAAATTAGTATGTTATATGATGCC
The DNA here is from genome assembly GCF_000164805.1 of Carlito syrichta. NCBI lineage: Eukaryota > Metazoa > Chordata > Mammalia > Primates > Tarsiidae > Carlito > Carlito syrichta. The sequence continues at coordinate 64,763 of NW_007232104.1, read as the reverse complement.
TCTTTTATAAATTAATTCTATCCATCCATTTCTCTTCTAATATACAAATGTAGAGAGATGTATGTCTGGAATTGTGTTTCCCAGATGCCAGCAAGTAGCAATTTTTGCACGGTAAGATTTTAAATTTTGATTCTTTCTTTTCCTTCTATATTGCCTGACGATTTTTTATAATGAGCATGTACTATTTTTAAAATTTAGGTAACCTATTTTTAAGACTTAGGAAACCTACAAGAAATTGAATAAATAACCTTCAAAAGGGAAAGCCAGAACAAAGAAAACTCAATCCACAAAAGGCAGGAAAAGAAAAGTCAGGCAAACATGGAAAATAGAAAACATGGGGGTGGGGGGAAGGGCCGAATCAGTCCAAACACCTCACTCATCAGAATAAATGGCAACAGGTGAAAATTTTTCTATCAAACCTCAGATTCTTAAGTTAAATAAATAAATTGGAACAGCTATGTCATATTTCTAAGAAATATTCCTAAAGGGAAATAAAGCATAAAAGTATACACCAGAAAATTATCCAACAATAAAGCAAATCTACTCTCCTTTCCCCATCCTGACATAAGTACAACTGCCTTGTTTTCATTAGGTTTCCATTTGTGTGAAATATTTTTTTCTGTCGCTTTGCTTCCAGGCTACGTGTGTTCTTTTTCTTTCTTTCTTTCTTTCTTTCTTTTTGAACTGTTGTCTCACTATGTTGCCAGGCTGGAGTGCAGTGGATCACTCATGGCCACTGCAGCCTTGACCTGCTGGGCTCAGGTGATCTTTCTGCCTTAGCCTTCCAAGTAGCTGGAACCACAGGCATGTGCCACCAAGCCCGGCTACTTTTTTTTT
>NW_007232104.1:62549-62812 GCF_000164805.1 Carlito syrichta | reverse complement strand
ACGCACACACACACACACACACACACACACACACACACACACACCCATATGACCCAATTACTTTGAAAACAGAAATAAGCCTGACTCGGTGGCTCAGCCTATAATCCCATGCCTTGGGAAGCTGAGGTGAGTGGATTGCCTGAGCCTGTGGGTTCGAGACCCACCTGGGCAACTTGGTGAGACCTCATCTCTACAATAAATCAAAAAATTAGCCAGGTGTGGTAGCGCACGCCTGTAGTTCCAGCTACTTGGAAGGCTGAGGC
>NW_007232104.1:17312-62495 GCF_000164805.1 Carlito syrichta | reverse complement strand
AAAAAAAAAAAAAAAAAAAGAACGAAAGAAAGCATAGAAATAAAATCCTAAATAAAATGTTAATAAATCAAATCTAGCAAGATATTATAACATTTATTACTGGTAAGTCAACTGAGAAAATTTACAAAACATTTTAGTGAAAATATAGAAACAGAAGATCACAAGAAAGGATACTGAAAAAAACCTTCAATAAATTTTGAAATTCCATCTCTGATAAAAACGATTTGCATGATAAGCAGAGAAGGAAATTTCTTTAATTCAATATGGGATGTATGCCAGCACCTATAACAAACATTGTAGGTGAGATGCACTCCCACTGGGGCAGGGAGTGCTTGTGAAGGTGTTTTGAGCACTTACTGCATGGCAGATGATGGTGTAAATGCTTTCCATGGGTTTTCTCATTTCATCTTCACTACATCCTAGTGAAGTTGATCTGTTATTTCACTGAACCTAGGCAGTCTGGCCTCGGGACCTATTCCCCAATCCTCACCATAAGAAATAAAAGAAGAGCAAGTGCAGGACTGGACAGAACCTGACTAGAGGGGCCAGGTCTTGTTGGGTGCCAAGAGGGGATGAGGGGAACAAGTTCCACTTTGGCCCTGGTGTTGGGGTCTAAAATCCTTGGTGCAGAGACCCTTAATCCTGTGGCCACTGGAGCCTGGGAGGGAAAAGAATGACAGGAGAGGATTGAGGGAGAACAAAGCTGAGGAAACCATGCTGCATTCTCAGGTCCCATCAATCACTCTGGCAGCATCCATGGTCATGGCCAGTTAGAGGCAGCCTATTGCTCAGGACCAGGTGAAGCAGAATGGAGAGAAAGAGTGAGTGAGAGAGAGAGAGAGAGAGAGAGAGAAGAGAAGAGAAGAGGAGAGCCTTTTTCTTGCCATCAGTGTGGCCCTCAATCAGCCACTCACTCCCCCAAATCTGTTTGTCATTTTCTAGCTGGGGTAAAAATGCCTAAGGGACAGATGAGTATTAGCACAAAGCCTGAAGGATTCCCAGACAAGGACATTCCCTGTCACCTACCTTCCCTAGGCCTTGCCTACTCCTGCAGCCACATGAGCCTTCTCAAACTTGGCTCTGGTCACTCTCAGTGAGGTGCCTCTGCCCCAGCTCAGGCTGAAATCCCACCCAAGCCTGTGATTCGAGGCCTCCTGACTTCTGGCCAACCTCTCTTCCTCCTCTCCTCTTCTTCTCCTCTGCTCCAGTATCCACATCCCTTGGGACCTCCGGACTCTGTTCCTCTGTGCCTAGCAGATATGGTTCTCCTACTAGGCTTTCTCTCTCTTCTCTGCTCATCCAAATTTACCTTTTCCTGGAAGTTTCCCATACCACCTGGTTCTTAGTTCACTCTCTTTCCTCCTACCGCATTTACAGTTCAAATTGTTTTTTAAAAAACCCAAGTCCCACTTCATATCACAGAGTTCCTTGTGGGTGGCCTCACTCCAGCCATTTTGGGCCCTGTGAGGGCAGGACTATCATTTTTCATTGTGTGTGCCTCTCAGATCTAACACAATAAAATCATCAGTGTTTATGAGCTGGTGCTGTTATTGAGATTTCATTTTCTGAAGTTACAATGAACTGTGCAATATGAAGACCAGACTGATGGATGCTGGAACCTCTCTATTTGGCACAGTATGTTCATACACATAGGATCTGGGCAGTGGCTTAGGAAGATGTAGGTGTGGACAGTTGTGCTTTCATGTCCTGTATGAGAGAGCAACCTCTAGCCATGGTGGGAGAGGGAAAGAGGAGAGGGAAGAGAGGAGGGAGGGAAGGAGAGGGAAGGGAGGGAAGGAGAGGGAAGATCTAAGATTCTGAGAATCTTAGCTTTGGCATTTATTGTCATTTCTATAATGAAAATGACACAGCACTCAAATAAAGTAATGGAGATTATTTGGTTCCTGTTGTAGAGAAATATACCTCAGTATCAATCTTGATCCAATTGGAAGAGGCGGTTCTGGGTCTCTGGAGAACTCTAAAGCAGTGGTTTTCTCTCTCTCTTCCCTCCCTCCCTTTCTTCCCTTCCTTCCTCCCTCTTTCCCTCCCCCTTGGTCCTTTAACACCCTTAAACATTACTGAGGACCCCCAACAAGCTTTTGTTTATGTAGCTTAAGTCTACTAATATCTGCCATATTGGAAATTAAAACTGGACATAAAAATATTTATTTATTAATTCATTTCCAAATAACTATTCACAATAGTAAATCTATATTTTAACATAAATTACACATTTTTGTGAGAACAATATTTTATGAAATCAGGCTAATATGACTATTGTTAGACCAACCTATGCCTGATTGGTATTCCAGAAAAAGAAAGGGAAATGGAGAGCACCTTGGACCAAGTAATCCAGGAGGTGATCCAAGAAAATGTTCCCCATCTCAGCAGAGATGTGACCAGCCAAGCACATGAGATACAGAGAACCCCCACAAGACATCAAATGAGAAGACCAACCCCTAGAAACATAGTAATTCACCTACACAACGTAGACACAAAAGAAAAACTTCTAAAGGCAGCAAGAGAGAAAGGTCAGACTACCTACTGGGGAAAACCAATTAGAATAGCAGCAGACCTATTGGCAGAAACACTACAAGAAAGGGACTAGAGTCTAATATTCAAAGTCCTCAAATATAAACAATTTCAATCAAGAATTTCCTACCCAGCCAAGCTCGGCTTCATCAGTGATGGAGAATTAAAATCCTTCCCAGACATCCAAACCCTAAGAGAGTATGCAGCTTCCAGACCAGCTCTACAGGAGTCACTTAAAAAGGTATTAAGCACAGAATAAAGAAAAAAAAAGACCACACACTTCCCAAGAGAACAGCAGAACACAGAATCAACAGAGAAAACAGTGCAACAAGAAACTTGAAAACACACACATGCATCAACCCCAAAGCCAAAAGAAAACAAGTAAACAAAGGAAAAACTTTATAAGAATCTCATGGAAAGAATAAACAATCACATTTTAATAATCAGCCTAAATGTGAATGGACTAAATGCACCACTGAAAAGACACAGAATAGAAAACTGGATAAGAAATCATGACCCAATTATTTGCTGCATCCAGAAAACTCATCTCACCACAAGGGATGCACATAGACTCAAAGTTAAAGGATGGAAAACGAGTTTCTAGGCAAATGGATCACAAAAGAGGGCAGGAGTCACGATCTTAATATCAGACAAAACAACTTTTAAGTTATCAAAAATTTAAAAAGATACAAAAGAACACTACATAATGATAAAAGTTTCAATCCATCAACAAGAAATATCCATCCTAAACATATATTCACCCAACACAGGGACACGAGCATTTATAAAGCATCTATTAATTAAACTAAAAAAAGATATTGACTCTAACACTATTATAGCAGGGGACTTGAATAGCCCACTAACAGTCCTAGATAGATCATTGAGGCAAAAAAATCAACAAGGTGATCCAGAACCTAAGCTTGACACTTGACTAAATGGACTTAATAGATACCTACAGATTATTCCACCCAACAACCACAGAATGTCCATTCTACTTATCACCACATGGAATGCACTCCAAGATTGATCACATCCTTGGCCATAAATCAAGCATAAACAAATTCCATAAGGTTGAAACAGTTCCATGCACCTTCTCAGACCACAGTGAAATAAAAATAAATATCAACACCAACAAAATTTCCCCAGAGTCCACAAAAACATGGACACTAAACAGCATGCTGCTGAAAAACTACTGGGTCAACACTGAAATCAAAGCAGAAATTAAAAGATTCCTTGAAACAGATGAAAATGAAGAAACATCTTACCAAAATGTCTGGCATGCCATGAAAACAGTTCTAAGAGGGGAATTTCCATCTCTACAACCACACATGAAGGAAATGTAAAGATCACAAGTTGAGAGTCTAACAAATCACCTAAGGGAGGTGGAAAGAGAAGACCGCCAAAACCCCAACTTTAGCAGAAGAATCCAAATCACCAAGAAAAGATCCCAAATACAGAACATAGAAGAAAAAAAAAATCATAGAAAACATCAACAAAACAAAAAGCTGATTCTCTAAAAGAATTAGCAAGATTGATGGACCCCTAGCCAGAATGACCAAGAAAAAGAGAGAAAAAGCCCAAATAAACACAATCAGAAATACAAAAGATCAAATCACAACTGATCCCGAAGAAATACAAGATTATCAGAGATTACCATGTACACCCATATGGAAACAAACTTGATAACCTAATGAAATGGAGGACTTTCTGACATCACACAACCTCCCCAGGTTGAAACAAAAAGACATTGAGACACTAAATAGACCAATAACAACCCAGGAAATTGACTCTGTCATACGAAAACTACCTATAAAAAAAAAAAAAAGCCCTGGACTGGATGGCTTTCTAGCAGAATTCTACAAAATGTACAAGGAGGAGCAGATACCAATCCTATTGAAAGTATTCCAGGCAATTGAGAAAGATGGAATTCTCCTCAAATCATTTTACAAAGTTAACATCACACTGATACTCAAACACTGGGTAAAGATATAGCAAAAAAGAACTACAGACCAATATCCCTGATGAACACAGATACAAAAATCCTCAACAGATTCTTGCAAATCAGATCCAAAAACACATCTCAAAAATCATCCACCATGACCAAGTAGGCATCATCCCCAGGGTGCAGGACCAGTTCAACATTTGCAAGACCATAAATGTAATTAAATACATCAACATTTTAAAAAACAAGTACCATATGATTATATCATTAGATGCAGAAAAAGCTTTTGATAAAATCAAGCATTGCTTCTTGATGAAAACACTCAAACACCCAGGTATAGAAGGAACATACTTCAAAATATTAAATGCCATCTATGATAGACCCACAGCTAGCATATTGCTAAGTGGCAGAAACTGGAAACATTTCCCCCGAAAACTGGAACAAGATAAGGCTGTCTACTCTCACCCCTCTTGTTCAACATTGTGTTGGCTGTCCTAACTAGGGCAATTAGACAAGAGAAGGAAATCAGGGGTATCCAAATAGGAAAAGAGGAAGTCAAATTATCCCTCTTTGCTGATAATATGATCCTATACCTTGAAAATCCAAGAGAATCTGTCGAAAATTTGCTTGCACTGATAAAGGATTTTGGCAAAGTCTCAAGGTACAAAATAAATGTGCAAAAGACAGTTGTATTCCTATACAACAACAACAAGCAGACAGAGACCCAAATAAAAAGCACAATCTCATTCACAATAGCCACACACAAACAAAAGGAAATACCTCAGCATCTTCCTAACCAGAGAAGTGAAAGACCTTTACAATGAGAACTACAAAACACTGCTCAAACAATTCCAAGAAGACACAAACAAAAATATTCCATGCTGATGGATAGGAAAAATCAACATTGTTAAATCATCCATCCTACCAAAGGCAATCTACAGAGTCAACGCAATACCCATTAAATTACCAACATCATTCTTCTCAGACCTGGAAATGGCAATTTGGAAACATAAATGACCATGAATAGCCAAAACAATCCTTAGTGAAAGAAACAAAGCAGGAGGTATCACACTTCCAGACTTCAAACTTTACTATAAGGCTAGAGTAATCAAAACAGCTTGGTATTGGTACAAGAACAGGCATATAGACCAATGGAACAGGATAGAGATTCCAGAAGCAATGTTTCAATTTCTCAACAAACTCATCTTTGACAAAACCTCCAGCAACAAACACTGGGGAGAGGAGAACCTATTCAGCAAATGGTGCTGGGAAAACTGGCTGATCACACGATGAAGTTTGAAACAGGACCCCTGCCTATCACCATACACAAAAATTAACTCTAAATGAATTGAAGACCTAAACGTAAAACCTCAGATTATAAGAATATTTTGAATCGCAGAAGACATCTTTATGGAAGCTGGAACTGGCAACCAATTCCTGATCAGAACCTTAAGTACCTATACCATAAGAAATAAGATAGACAAGTGGGACCTCATCAACTGACGAGCTTCTGGAAAGCAAAAGAAACCATCAAGAGAGCAGGGAGACAGCTCACAGAATGTGAAAAAATATTTGCCAACTGTATATCTGACAAAGATCTAAAGTCTAGGATCTACAGGGAACTCAAAAGTGCCAAAAGAAAAAAAAAAAACTCCCATTAAAAAGTGGGCAAAAGACATGAATAGACAGTTCTCAAAAGAAGATATATGGGCAGCCAACAGACACGTGAAAAAGTGCTCAGCCTCCCTAATCATCAGATAAATGCAAATCAAAACCACATTGAGATACCACCTAACCCCCGTAAGAATGGCCATCATTAATAAAACAAACAGCAACAGATGCTAGTGAGGATGCAGAGAAAAAGAAACTCTTCTACACTGCTGGTGGGAATGCAAACTCGTGCAATCTCTTTGGAAGACAGTGTGGTGATTTCTGAAAGAACTAGAAATTGACCTTCCATATGACCCAGCAATTCCCCTATTGGAAATATACCTGGAGGAACTCAAATCATTCTACAAAAAAGATACCTGCACACGTATGTTTATTGTAGCTCTATTCACAATAGAAAAAACATGGAACCAACCATGTTGCCCATTGAAACTGGACTGAATAAAAAAAATGTGGTACATATACACAGTGGAATATTATGCAGTAATAAAGAAGGACAAATATATGGACTTTGCATTAAAGTTCATATGGATTTAGAGTAGATCATACTCAGTGATCTATCACAGAAACAAAGAATAGAGTATCATATGTTCTCACTCATAAGCAGACCTTGAACAATTATCATAATACTATAAGAAAGGGAATGGCAGTTTTGGGAAATTGGCAGGGGAGGGGATATGAGATTGGCTGTTGAGGGAAACTGCTAGGGGAGGGAGGGGCACACCTCATCAACAAGGGTACCTGCATAATCAACGTTTGTATACCTAACCCTGAATTGTATCTCACATCTTTAAAATAAAAAAATAAAGAAAGGAATATTGTTGTTTCCCACTTCTGTAAATCTCTTTTGTTTTACCGGAGCCTCACATCTGCTCCTGTACTCAGTCTGTTGCAACACAGTGTTGCACTTCATACACTTGATTGAAGTGTATGAAGAAAATATTGCCTCATATATATGTAGTTAGCCAAGACAGAACCATTCAAATAATTTCTTTTTGATAATTGTGGATACTCTTCTTTGATACAACACCAAGACTTGACAAAAGGTCGTTTCTTAGAGGTCAGTTGTAATGTGGAGTCTGAGACTATGTCAGTGATGTGTCAAAGCCCACTGTTTATCTGACATGTGGAATGGATCTCTGTCTGTGCAAGACTGTGGAACATTGGTTGTTTGGTAAGTACTGACCCACTGAGTTATGTAGGTCTTCCATATGCTGCACATCTCATTAAACAACATTGAAAACCCACATTTGATTATGTCCATAGACTTCATCAGAAACTTCTTTTAACAGTTTTTTGTAGAGATGTGTTCTTGCTATGTTGCCTAGGCTTGCCTTGAATCCCGGGGCTCCAGCAATCCCCCTGCCTCAGCCTAGAAGGTTGTTTAAATATTGAGAAGCTGACCAACTTCTTACAGAGGTAGATTAAATTTTTCAAAATTCAAATGTTTGCTCGAAAGCTCAAATTTTATCATTGGCAACAATGGTTTTCCTTGAAATGACTGGTTCACTTTGTTCGTTTTGGAGAAAGTGTCTACCAAGCACCCAAGTCTGAAGAATCAGGTCCTGTCTACAAGTCATATTTTGGTGTCCCAAGTGCAGGTGGCTGACACCATGCCCTTCAGTGTGCGGGATGGGGGTGGGGGGATGGGGAGCAGGGGCTTCATCATGTGCCCTGTGCATCATACATAATATCAGGAAGATGCATACTCAAGTGTAGCTATCATTTTTACTTCCTCATCAAGAATTTTCTTAAGTCAAAGTGGGGCTCTTCTTCTAACACTGAAAGACTTTTTTTTTTATTTGGAGTCGCACTCTGTCGCCCAGGCTGGAGTGCAGTCAGTGGCATACTGCTCACACAGCCACTGCAGCCTCGACCTGCTGGGCTCAGGCAATCCTTCTGCTTCAGTCTTCCAAGTAGCTGGAATTACACCATGCCCAGCTAATTTTTTAATTTATTGTGAAGATGAGTTCTCACCATGTTGCCCAAGCTGGTTTCGAACCCTTGGGCTCAGGCAATTCTCTCGCCTCAGCCTCCAAAGTGCTGGGATTATAGATGTGAGCCGCCGCGCCTGGCTGCACTGAGACTTCTAACAGAGTTGGTGCTCTGTCTCGATTTGTGCCAGGGCACAAGGAGCTTTTCCAAGCATGGTCTTACATCATCTGTACAAAGGTCAACTCTGTGAAACAGGAAAATGACACCTTGATATTATTATGGAAACAATTTTGACCCTAGGTGCTCAGGGACTTCGGGGATCAAAGGGCCACACTTTGAAAACAGCTGGTCTTAAGGGAGGACGTTCTAGATGCAGCATGGAGTTTGGTGTCTCAGCACCTGGACCCCGGAGGAGAAGAGTGAGCACATCTCCTGGGGGGTAGGAGGTAGGAAGCTTCAACTGCTCTTGGCAATGAGAATGTGGCCATAAGTAGGAGGTGTCAGGAGTCCTGCTGGCCTCTGGGAGGGTTTCATCTGCCCACCTGTGAGGCTTGCTTTGCTTGATGTGGGCCAACTTGACTGCTACATGCTCTCAGGACAGACCTGGGATGCCTGGGGGCTGTGTCTGCTGTGCCAACTTTCCTCGAAGCAGCATGTAGTTTGACACAACACACTTAAAGATATCGTCCTCTGCATTCAACAGGTACAGGGAACAAAGGTAGACAAACCCCTTGTTGTATGAAGCAAGAGAGAGGACAAGGGGGTGCCAGAGGTCCTGGATTTAGGGATCTGATAGGCAGATTGGTCCAGTAGACAGAGTCAGGTGAAGCCACGTAGGATGCACTAGACTAAGTGTGATGAATATGCAAAGCACGTAGCCACCTGGAAGCTGTGCATGTACTGATGTGATGGCTAATTTATATGTCAACTTGACTGGGTCATCAGGTGCTCAGATAATTGGTTAAATTTTATTCTGGGTGTGTCTGTGTTTCTGTTTAAGTTTAACATTTGAATCAGTGAACCGAGTAAACAGATGGCTCTCCCAGTGTAGATGGGCCTCATCCAATCTATTGAAGGCATGAATGGAACAAAAGGTAGAGTTGTGGAGAATTCCCTTGTTGCCTGGTCTCTTGAGCAGGACATTGTCTTCTCTTGCCTTTGAATTCGGGCTAGAACTGGAACTTATATCATCAACTCCCCGGGGTCTCCAGGCTGCCAGTTAGCTGCCTGTGGTGCTTCTATAACTGTGTGAGCCGATTTCTTGCAATAAATGTATTTCAGTGCACACACACTCTATTGGTTCTGTTTCTCTGGAGAACTTTAACACAGCGAACATCTGGAGAAAAGGCATGTCCTTCCTATCTCCAACATATGTATATATATATATATTTTGAAGGTTTAGATTAACTATTTTTTTTGTGTAAGAGTGCATTTTACATGATTCTCCAACAAATTCAAATAGAAAATAAATCAACAGCTTCTGACTAGTCTGTTTTTTGTCCCCATGTAGACGCAATAGACTTTAAAGGGTGCATGGTGGTGGGAAGAGGCCAGGAAGTCACCAATGTTCCACCTGGAAGACTCCTCTTGCTTTGTGACTGAGGAGAGCAGAGGAGGAGGTGGATAACTTCTGCAGAGCCATGGATGTGACTGTGGCAGCTTGTGTGCCATAAATTCACTGGGCGAAGGAAACTTCTCCAGGGCAAAGCAGACACTCCTTCAACCTCAATTGTTGCCTGGCCTCTGATCTCCAAGTTTTGTTTGATGTTTCAGAATTTCTGAGACATCAGAAACTGGCTTGGCAAGTTTGTGTTTTCTCTACTTCAGTTACTGGTAGAGGAAGTCCTTTCCGTTGGGGTATCAGTAACCATCTCACTGTCTCTCTATTTATTGAAGGAATGGAGACCCTTATTAAAAACAGAGTCCACATTGTCACAAATGAATCACTGGGTCAGAGCTCACAGACAGTTGGTGGGTCCCAGGAAAGGAGTGCTTGAGGAATGCCAGATCCCGGACAGCCTAATGTCCTTGAAAACCAATCAGACAGCGGCCAGCTTCCCTGATGCCCACTCCACAGAACACGCACCCCTCAGGAGGATATCTTAGACATCCTCCTTTTGCTCTGCAGAATTCATGCTCCCTCTAAACAGGCATTGAGGCGTCATAGTGAGAGAGGGTCAAGATGGGCTTTAGGCAGGAGGCCCTACAGGGAGGCAGGGATGGGTATGAGCAGAGCTGGGTGAGGGCTGGGAAAGTGTTAGACAGAAAGTTGGCAGGAAGGACCGAATGTTGATGGTCTGTGGGCAGGGAACTGTAATTTCCCTGGTGGTTTGTTCTGGGACTGGAGGGTGATGGCACTTCCCAAGAACGGATGTGAGCTTGAGGACAAAGTACACTTGGGATGAGGGTGTGGTTGAGGATTGCAACCGATGGTTCTTCAGGGAGCCCTTCCTATGGTTCAGGATCTGACGGAGGCACTTACATGTACTGCTGAGTTGCCAGTTGTTAAGGCAGGCAGTTAGGATAATGAGATGGATTGAATGTGACAATCAAGGCTTTATTTACTACTGTGAGCACAGACAAGAGGCAAATGTGGCACAAGCTCTCCTGTATTCTATTTCTCCCACAGAATGGGGAGGCGAGTGTCATTGGGTACAGTATCACAGTATCTCACTGCAGAGGAGGCCCCAGTAAGAGGAGCAGAGCTGGGCATGATGTTGTGCACTTATAGTCCCAACTACTTGGGAGGCCGAGGTTGGAGGATCCCTTGAGCCTAGGAATTCAAGGCTGCAGTGAGAAGTGAGCAGAGATGGGGGCAGGGAGAGAGAGAGAGAGAGAGAGAGGAAAAGGTGGTGATGATGATGGGGAAAGGGGAAAGAGAGATCTGAAAACATCACATGAACTACTGGATCCAGCCATTCCTGAAGCTAGTAGGCCCACTTGTGGACTTTCCCTTTGGCTTGAACTTAGTTTCAGACACTGGTAACATTGGCCAGTTGCTATTTCTCCATTTTCAATTTCCTCGTGATATTTATATTAGAGAGAAAAGCAAGTAAACAAACAGAAAGCCAAACCAAGCCAATAGACCTTCCTTTTTTTATCAGCTCATTCTGAACCAGCAGCCTCGTATCCCTGTCATGAAAGGTGCTCTAGGTTCCTTCATGAAAGGTGCTCTAGGGATGAAACCAGATGACACAGGCCCTGCCTGACTCATGGAGTAGCAGGATGGTCAGATGTCATGGCAGCCTGACCGTGGAGCTCAAATGATGTCCTCACAAAGGCTCCAAAGTGTCTGCCCTTTCCTTATCAGGACTGCCCTTTGGTTAAATGTGGACCTTGGATCCAGGTTCCAGTTTTTAAGTGCTACTGCTGGTCAGTCACTTGGATTCTTATGGTGGCAGACCTGGGTGATTGAGGCAACTGGAGATGTCCTGTCCTGGCTCAGAGGTGTCCTGTTGTGTCATCGTCTCAACTTGCAGATGAAGTTTCAAACAGCCCGTCCTGTTGCTCTGTCAAGATGGGGTATCCCTGGGACAGGCACCTTGCAAGGCCAGGAGAGATCCCTACCCAATGTTTGGCTTGAATGTCAAGACTGAAGATGTCACACACATACAAACAGGGTTCAAATAGAAATATTCTATTACCTGCAGCACTGGGGTCTTTGGAAGAGCAGGGCAGTCCTCCCAAGCTGGTCTGAAGATGACTCAAGAGGAGGGAAAGAAAAATGGCCAGTGTTTGTTGTGGTCTGGGGAGGGGCTGAGGTGAGGGCTCCTGGAAACTAGCAGGGGCTGGTGTGGTTTGCATCTTCCACCAGCACCAAAGGAGGGCATACTGGCTTTCTTATCAGCTCACCCAGGTGTGGGACACAGGGAAAAGGGAAGAGTGAGACTTCAAAGACATCAGCAGCCAGATGTCAGGTAATTGAGAAAGATCTTCCCTACACTCCCTTAGCGTGGCAGCTCCCAGTTCCTTGAAAACAGGACCTTTGATCAGCACAGACCAGGGAGATGCAGAGATGACATAGCCAGACTCCAGGGCAGCTCTCAAGTGCCTGGTTGGTGTTGGGTGCTTTGTACATTTCCTCTTTCTGTATGCAGCCTCGAGAGCCTCTGTGCAAGGAGAAAAGCTTGGATGTACGTGTTCTGGACACAGTTCTTGTGGAGCCCAGAGGAGGGAGCATCAGTTCCAGGAATGAGCGTCAGTGCAGAGCACAGCTGACTGCAGGCGATGGCTAGAGGGGCTTATGTGACACTGTGGAATGGGCCAGGATGTGGTGGCCGAGGCTGAACAGGTGCAGGGTCACCCACGCCAGGGGTCTGATGCTGCCACTTTCCAGCAGCGCAACTTGGGAAGGTCACCCACCCCCTTCCTCAACTGTAAAATGGGGACCACCCCAGGACACCCCTCCCCGCTTCTGTGGAAAGTGAGTTATCACACGTAGGCTCATAGAGAAGGACCTGGAGGTTAGCAGTTGAACACCACTGCCTCCTATCATTTCTCAGAGGGTCTCAACTCTTGTTTTTTCTCCAAAATACCATCATGTATTTTGCTGGGAAGTTTTTCAGGACTGTGCTGGTTTTGCTGATGCATGACTCTTTTTTCCCCCAGTGGTTAGGGTTCTCTAGACTGGGGTTTCTGTGCCCCATGCTGTGTGTGTTGCTAAAACTGCTCTGTGAGGGTGAAAGACAGCATTGCCATGGCCACCAGGCCAGGGTCCTTTAGGACACAACAGATGGGGCAAAGACAATTGCAGAAAACCCTCAGGGTCAGCCTTGTGCTCAAACCGGGCCTCCCACAGAGGCAAGTGCCTGTGTAAATGTCTCAGGGCTGAGGCAACAAATACCTACAAACAGCCGACATTTATTATCTCACAGTTTTGGATACCAGAAGTCTGAAATCAGGGTATGGACAGGGCCGTGCTCCCTCCAGATTTTAGGCTAGGATCCTTCCTTGTCTCTTCTGGCATCTGGGAGCTCTAGGTGTTCCCTAGGTGTTCTTTGGTTTGTGGCTGCATCACTTTAATCTCTGCCTCTGTCCTCACATGGCTGTCTTCCCTGTGCATCTGTTCTCTCCCTCTGTGCCCTCTCTTCTTTCTATAAGGACATGAGTCATTGGACTGAGGGCCTGCCCTACTCTGGAATGATCTTATCTTAATTAGTTATATCTGCAAAAACCCTATTTCCAAATAAAGTCACATAATGAGTGAACATTTAAAAAACCATTCAACCCACTGCTATGGTTGTGTGTATGCGTGTGTGTGTGTATTGTGTTAGGAGATGGAGTTTTGGTATGGTGCCTGGAGTATAGTGACAATTTACAGGCACCATCACCATACACTACCACTTCAAACTCCTGGGTTTAAACGATATCCTATCTCATCCTCCTGAGTTGCTGGGGCTACAGGTATGTACTATTGCATCTGGCTGTGGTTATAGATAGAGCCACCTACACAGATTTGCAACCCAAAAGCACTGGTATCAAACCTGGAGGGCAGGAGCAGAGGCAGGTAAAAATGCAGAGGATGGTCTCTTCATCCCTGGGCACTTGCGGGAGAATTCCACAGAAAAAACAACTCTCTTCACAAACACGAATTACAAAAGATCCGAAGAAGTCCTACGTCATGAACGAGTCTGCAGACTCAACAAACAGAAAAATTCCTGATTGATAAACTAAAGATCATGAAAGTATTCAGAACTTCACAATTAGTCTATTCAAAATTTAATCTTCAGAGAGATGAAGGGAAAAATCATCTATAAAACAAGAACAGAGTATGAGGAAACAAGAACAACTGACTAGACAAAGAATAAAGCAGAAACATTAAAAACAAAACATAGTAATTGAAATTAAAAGCTCAATACTTGGGTTGATAGAAGATTAGTGTCAGCTAAAAAGTATTTGCTTAACGTTGAAAAAAATCAATAAGAAAAATACAAATACTTTAATTGAGGTATATTATACTTTGAAAATGTCACTGTATTCAATTTGCTAATATTTTGTTTTAGATTTTTCCACCATGTTCATGAGGTCTTGACCCATAATTACCTTCTCTCTGGCTTCTTGTCAGGTTTTGGCATCAAGGTTATGCTAACATTATTCAATGTGTTAGGTTTTTTTTTCTTTCTTCAATGTTTGAAACAGTTAATCAGGAAACCCATCTGGGCCTGATGATTTTCGATGAGAAAGTTTTAAATTGAGGGTTTTTTTTTTAATAGTCAAAAGATCATTGAGATTTTGTTTTTCTTGTATCACTTTATGTAAATTTTCTTATATTTGCCTATGTCATCTAAATTTTTAAATTTATTGGTTTATCAGTGAACTTTTTATGTGTAACAAATCAACTCAAAACGGCAGGGAGGGGAGAGGCCCCAAGCTCTTGTCACCTGAAGTCCAGCTAGGACTTCTTTGCATGGTGGTCCTGGGATCCCAAGAAGTGAGTGCAAAAGCTGGGAGTTCTACTGAGCCAATCTGGAAGCTTATCTGAGCGTACTTCTGGCCTTATATTGGTCCCAGCAAGTGACCAGGCTGTCCAGATTCAGTGGAGGTGGGTGGGAAAAGACTCCACTTGTTGGAGGAAATTCCTGAAAAGCATAGTGGCCAACTTGTAATCTCTCTCAAGTGGCATCAAATTGTTCATGATATCCCTTTATTCCTTTGTAGTATCAGTGGGTTTTATTTCTGATATTGGCACCTTATGCCTTGGCTTTGTTTTCCTTACGTATCCTCATGTGAGTGGGTGACCACTGAAAGGGACTTGAAACAAGTATGTCACTTAGGCGTACATCTTTTGCAGAGATTGGACTTTTAAAGATTGTTTTTAATTCTAGCAAAAGAGATGTAACAAAATTTACCATTCTAGATGTTTTTAGGTGTACAGACAGTCCAGTGGATTAAGTATATGTGAATTGTTGTGCAACCATCGCCACTATCCATGCAATGCACTTCTTTTCATCATACAGAACTGAAACTTTATAGAACAGCCCTTTTTGTATCACGGCTAGGCCTGATGCAAGAGAAGTTATTTGTCTCTTAATCCCTCACCTCACGTTCACACTGCAGCCTTCCCAGTGAGGGAATTCCTAAGCAGCATTCACACAGTGCTTCGGAATTCCTCCAAACAGAACATTCCTACAGAGTCCACATGTAGCCTCTCTTCTTGGCGTGTGCTGGTCATGTTCCACCTGCTTGACTGGTAAGTGCAGGCCCTCCTGAGGGAGCTTGGTTGAGGAGGTGGAGGCTGCTGGGTTCTACCCAAGAAGAGGAAGCTGTGTCTGGGTCCATCCCACCATGCACACTGGTCATGCTGAGCCAGGGCCTCAGAGGACCCAGGCATGGGCAGGATGTGCCCCCTAGAGTTGCCCCATGGGCAGAGGGTCTTGACAGCAGAGACCTCCTGAGCCAATTCCCTAGGATATTTACTGCCGCAAAGAGATTCAGAGATGGAAATTCCTCCTAGACCTGGAAACTATGTGAAATCAATAGTCAATGTAATTCTCCCAGAAGTAAGATTACTGGCAGATGACTTGACTCTCTCCTGGTGACCGTTCACAGGGGTTTCCCCATAATCTATCCAATTGGCTTCTTAAAGTAGTAATATTCTCCAAATATGAGGAACTGTATGCATTTCATGCTTCTCTTTCCTGGAAATACCTGACTGAAAGGTGGGGACTATTTTCCCTTTCTATATGATCT
This sequence comes from Carlito syrichta, assembly GCF_000164805.1. Lineage (NCBI taxonomy): Eukaryota > Metazoa > Chordata > Mammalia > Primates > Tarsiidae > Carlito > Carlito syrichta. The sequence continues at coordinate 46,729 of NW_007232104.1, read as the reverse complement.
TTCTCATTAAATTTTTTCTTGCTTTTCTGTTCAAGTACACCATGCTAAACACACAGTTTAAAATATTTATTGACATTTAATACAAGAGACCTCAGCTATGAAGCTGATTTTGTGGGCTAATTTGGCACATATTCCTCCAAAGAGCTCACACATCTGCAATAGCGATTAGTTAGATGGGATACTGACATTGTTGTCTAATGAAATGCAGGTGAAAGGGAAGTTAAAGCCTGCTGATTGTATATGAGTTTGGAAATTAAGGTGAAGTGTGAGGTTACCGATTATCCATTACAAAAAAGGAATTACTTATTCCCTGTAATAGCAAGACAATTCCAAGTTGTACTGTTGGGAGGCTTTGAGTGATGTCACTGTGGGTAGATCTGAGACCAACACTGACCATCATGGGTCTTCATGGGGAGATGTATTCAGCAGATCAATTTGTTAAAAGCACAGGGCCCTTGATTTTGAGCAAGTGGAGTGGAAGATTTAGAAAGAAAGATAAGAGTGGACTCGCTGTTTGTTCTCCCCCAGGCAGTTTTGCTGTTCAGATATTTGCTTTGAAATGCCTTTCATCAGTGCTTCCCTAAGGTTTGAGCAGGATCAACCAGTGGTCAGCATCCCTGTGTGTACCAGGCTGGCGGGCCTGATGGAGGGGGCAAGGTCAGGCGATGAATATCTTTCCTCCAGTAGTGCCAGACTCAGATGTGAATTGGGGAAAAAGAGGTGTGAGGGCAGGTAACAGGGCAGCGATGGTTGCTCTGGTTTTGAGGCCAGGGAATGCAGCTGTGGAGAATGCAAAGCTCTCCCAGGACTCACACCTTCTGTGCTGCCATCTTGTAGCTCCACCCTCCTTCCCAGATAAGAAGGAAGCCATTCCCACGGCTCTAATTTGGACCAATTCTGAGACTTACTTTGGCCCATAGGTCGAGAGGGAAATGATGATATGCCAGTTCTGAGGACAGGCATCAGGGATCCTTGCACATCTTTTGCTCTCAGACCCCTTCCATGCAACAGGACAAGCCAGACTAGCCTGCTAGAGGATGAGAGAGCAGAGAGATCATCCAGTTGTCCCAGTCAAGGCCATCCTAGTCAGCCTACACCCAGGTGACCCCCAAATATAGGAGAGAGCCCAGCTGAGATTTGCAGAACTGCCTTGTGACTCACAACTGACCTCAGACCCGGGAGCAAACCAAGCTGAGACCAGACCCACCCAGGTGAGCCACAAACTTGTGAGAAATAATACACATTTATCATTCAGGCCATCAAATGCGAGATGCTTGTTATGCAGCAGTAGCTAATTGATACAACTGCCTAATGTGAGTGGTTGCACAGATGGGAGTCCACGCCTGGCTCATAACAAACTATTTTTGCCATTTGCCAGGAAGATGAAAGGAAGAGAAAGGAGAAGAAAGGGAAGCAGAGGGGAAAGAATGGTTGTAGGGAGAGCTGGGCTTCTGGTTTAAACTCACAGGTCCTCTCCTCTAGGGAGTTTTGTGTCTCCCGAGGGGGCTCTGGCTCTGTTGTGTTGATGCAGGGGGATGGGTATTGAGCTAGAACTTTCCTGGTACATGGATATTAGCATGATTCCTTCTACATACTGACTGAAGGAGAGCCGCAAAGTGCAATTTGGGAATTTAATTATATCTCCTGAAGAAATATATGCTTCTTAGAATGATTTTATTTAAAAAGCCCTCAAAAAATAGAACCTATTTTTTTCTATCTTGTGATTAATTCAAACCAAATAAAAGGAACCAGTGAACTCTTATTGACACCCTACGGGGAGTTTTCATTTGCAATATCTGTAAACCTTGAAATCTCAATTTGTGTCAAATAAGCTCCTACAGGTATAGTCCTGGGTTCTGGCGATAGCGTGTCACATTTTGTTCCGTTTAAATAAATTACATACTCTATCACTGCGGCATTATTCCATCTCCTAATCAAATTGCCAATCTGGCGAGGCCCAGGCTGGCCGGGCCTGTTGGGGAGGAGACGGGCTGTGTTCCCTGGGGCAGGCTGCACAACACTGGGCAGGGGAGTTATGCAAATGCCGGTAGGCTCAGCTCCCGGAATGAAATCAAGATGTAGATACAACTATAAATTATGGCGAATTAACCCTTGGCCACAGGGTGATGGGCTCTCCTCAGTTCTTTAAGGTTACTTGATGTTTCTTCTCGTGTACAGCAGGTTTTCATTAGCACTTCGAAAAGCAATTACTATGGTGGGACAGGCAGCCGACACAAGGAGACAAGTGTCAGTGGGGGGAGCCCCGCCCGAGTAACCTGGGAGTACACTCAGGTCTGTGGCGTGTATGTATGTGTGTTATGCTGCATGGAGATGTGTGTGCGCATACATACAGAGCAGCCCCTCCTTATCTAGGGGTTCTGCATCTGTGGATTCAACTAATTATCAAAAACATTTGGAAAAAACTAATTAAAAAGTGACAATACAGGCCGGCGTGGTGGTTCAGTTTGTAATCCTAGCACTTTGGGAGGCTGAGGCGAGAGGATTGCCTGAGCCCGGGGGTTTGAGACCAACCTGGGCAACTTGATGAGACCTTGTCTTTACAATAAATCACAAAAATTAGCCGGGCATGGTGGCGTGTGTCTGTAGTTCAGCTACTTAGAAGGCTGAGGTGGAGGAATCGCCTCAGCCTTACCGGTCGAGGCTGCGGTGGCCATGAGCATGCCACTGCACTACAGTTTGGGCGACAAAGTGAAGCTCCAACTCCAAAAACCAAACAAAAACAACAAAAAATACAACAGTAAAAAATGATACAGATAAATTAAAAATAAACAATGCATTATGACAACTATTTTCATAGCATTTGCATCATATTAGGTATCATAAGTAATCTAGAGATGATTGAAAGCATACAGGAGGATGTGTGTAGGTTCTATGCAAATACTACTTCATTAAAAAATTTTTTTAATTCTAAAGATGTGGGGTAGCAATTTGGATGATCTATCACAGAAACAAAGAACCGAGTATCACATGTTCTCACTTACAAGCGAATCTTGAACAACTATTATAGAACTATAAGAAAGGGATTGGCAGTAGAGGAAAACTGCTGGGGGGGGCACACCTCATGAACAAGGATACCTGCATAATGAACTTTTGTATACCTAACCCTAATTGTACCCCACATCTTTAAAATAAAAAAAATAAATAAAGATGTGGGGTACAATTCACTACTTCATTTTATATAAAGGACTTGAACATCTGGGGGTTTTAGAACCCATGGGGGATCCTGGAACCAATCTCCTAGGATACCAAGGCACGATTGTATTTTTTGTGTGCTATAAACTTGTGTACTGGTTTGTCTTTATGGGTGTATGTGTGCATGTGTAAGTTGTGTGCATGCAGGTACATGTTTGCATATGTGTGTATTCATGTTATATTGCATGCATACCGTGTGGATTGTGTGTCAGCATATGTGTGTGTATGTGTCTTTGTGTAAAGTATGTGAATTTAACTATGTGTTTATGCATGTGTACATGTGCATATGGTAGCTTCTGTGTGTCCCTGTGTGTTTGTATGTGTGGGTATAAAGTGTATGTCTGGTATTTGTATGTGCACACGTTTCTCTTTGCTGATGTCTTCTTATAAACCACAGACGCCACTTCCTTCCCTCTACAGACAAGCTCTTTGATAAAATCAGAAAGCTGGAACTGAGGACTACTCAAATGTCTGGGAAAAATAGAATTATGTGAATCCCAAGTGTCTTTCTCCTTGACTGCCTCTGAGATGCGCTGTGCTCTTGTCTCCTCCAGGCCCTGGGGGCTGAGGACTGTGTTGGGGTTGGGGCCATATCCAGGTGAGGCCACACTTTGGTTGTCAATAGGAGCCTGATGACACTCAGCGACACAGGCCACTCTTTGCTGACAGCACAGAAATGCGCTGACCTCAGCTGCCAGCCGACCCTTCAGGCTCCTGAAACTACACACTGCTCAAAGCCTTAAAAACAAAAGACAAAATGACCTTCTTCAGGACCCTTGGTGCTTTTGCCATTTGAGCCTTTGCACCCTAATAATATCAATATTAAAATTTATTTTTGATATAGCTAAATCTTTCAACATCTTGCTTTTTTCCATGTTAATGAAATTTAATAGATTTTCGTGGGTCCTAAAATTTTCAATTTTTTTTTCAATGTGAGAAAAAACAAAAAAACTTCATTTGAATCTACAAGTTCGCCAAGGTCTTTCCTCATTTTAAAATAAATTTAAACATTTTCTTGGGTCTCAAAAGTGTCTTGGACCCAGGGCATCCTGTGCCCAGTGGTGAGTCAGGCTTGGCTTTATCAACGTGTACCTAACACCTAGGAGCTGCACATGTATGCAAAAATGTGTGCTTTGATAAAGTTTGATGCATGGATATGCCCACGAAATCATCACCACCATCGAGAGAATGAACAAATCCATTCCCGCAGAACCTCTTCTTGCTTTTTCAAGTCCCCTCCCTGGGCAACTACTACAGATTAGTGACTGAGTGCATTTGTTAGAGCTTATATATAAATGTTGTCGAATGTTATTCACTATTTTATATTTTTAGTTTGACTTCTTTCACTCAGCCTGATTTTTTTGTTTGTTTTTGAGTTAGAGTCTCACTCTGTTGCCCAGGTTGGAGTGCAGTGGCCCAATCACAGCTAAGCAACCTTGACCTGCCTGGGCTCAGGTGTTCCTTTTACCTCAACCTTCCAAATAGCTGGGACTACAGGTGTGTGCCACCACACCTGACTAATTTTTTTATTTATTGTAGAGATGAGGAGGTCTCACTATGTTGTTAAGGCTGGTCTCCAGCTCTTGGGCTCAGGCCTCAGACTCTCAAAGTGCTGGGATTACAGGCATGAGCCACCATGCCCAGCCAAACCCAAGTATTTTGAAATTCATCTGTGTTGTTTTGTGTATCAATAACAACACACCCCTTTCTATTTCTGAGTAGTATTCATTGTGTGACTATATTGGACATTACTTATTGTTTCCCCATTGGTGAACGTTGGGTCGTTTCCAGCTTTTAGCTATTAAAGTGAAGTTGGTGTGAACATTGTGTGTGAATCTTCACATGGATACATATGATCACTTCTTGTGATAGATAGCTAGCCACAGACTAGCTGGGTCCTATGCTGAGTACCCACCTCACTTTTTCAGAAGCTGTCAAATGTCTTTCCAAAGTGCTAAAAGCACAAGCAGGATGTTTGAGTTTCTGCCAGTCCACATTCTCAACAACATGCAATATGACCAGTATTTGGAATTTTAGACATTCTAAAAGGTATTGTATAGTCACACTTCATTGTGGTCTTAATTTGTATTTCACGATGACTAACAATGTTGAGTATGCTTTCATGTGCTTATTTTTCACTTGATGGTAGAGTGTCTGTTTAAATCCTTTGTATATTTTCTTTTCTTTTTTCTTACTATTAGGTCTTGAAAGCCCCTTGTATATTCTGGATATAAGCCCTTTATCAGATTTATAAATATTTTCTCCCAGTCTATGGATTTCTTTTTCAATTCTTAAAAGTATTTTTTGATGAGCAGAAGTTCTTAATTTTGATGAAGTCTAATTTATCAATTTTTTCCTTTTATGGATTATATTTTTGATGTCATATCTGAGAAATTGTTACCAAACTTAAAGTCTCAAAGATTTTTTCCTATGTTATATTCTAGAAGTTTTACAGTTTTGGAGTCTAAATTTAGGTCTGTGATCCATTTTGAGTTAATATTGATCCATTTTTAGTTAATTTTTGTATATTGTGTGAAGTATGGATCAAAGACTTTTTTTTTTTGCATGTAGATATCATTGTTCCAGCACCATTTTTCCCCTTTGAATTGTCTTTGCACCGTTATAAAAAAATCAACTGACTGTGTATTTGAAGATCTCTTTCTGGATTCTATTCTGTTCTGTGGATCTATTTGTCTATTTTTATACTTTCTTGAATATTGTTGCTTTATAGTAAGTCCTGAAGTCATTTTGTGCAAGTCCCCAAAATTATTCTTTTCTTTCAAAGTTGTTTGGCTCATCTAAATTATTTGTATTTCTCTCTCCTTTTTTTTAAACAAAAAAGCATATTGTGATTTTGGTAATATTGATTTATAGATCAATTTCAAAAGAACCAACCATCTTAACAAGTCTTCCAATTCATAAACAGGTATTTTTGGAGTAGAGACTTAGGAGCAAGTGGCCAGGGCTCTCCTGGTTAAGTGGCTGGAGCTGCAGCTGCTCTACTTGGTCCCTAGCACTTCCCAGGGCACAAAGTCCTTCCCAGGATGAAGCTGCCAGGAGGGACTGCTGGCTCCAGACTCTACCTCACCACTGCAGTGCCTGACCAGACTCTGGCAGCAAGGGCCATGGAGAGAGCACAGAGAGGGAGCCCAGAGGCAGAGCTCCGCTGAAGAAGATGAAAGAGGGACCCTGCCACCATCTTGAAAACTGGGCAGGGAAGTGCTCTGGCTTGCTTACCATGGAGCAACAGACCCAACCCAATCACTGTGACCTGTGGATTAACTACTCAGGAGTTGATCATGACCCAGAGGGACTATCCTGAAAGCACAAACTCTAGAGGGACATGATTAGTGCTAAGTCTCAGGTGTCCCACCTCCCCATCCTGATTCAGTTGCAGGACAAAGTGTATGGCCAAAAAAGGACAAGGAAAACCTCCAAAGAGATCAGTGGGAAGTGCAGGAATGACCCAATTTCCTCTTCCCCAGCAATCCTCTGAATGTCAGATCCACTTGGGTGGGGCATGACTGAGAGACTTGAATCCAGGCAGGGCCTGAATATCAGCCACAATACGACTCCACTCCAGGATAAGCCTGGCTGAGGCACTCCCTGCCAGTACCTGGGGAAGAGACGATCCTACACCTCCCCACCACAGGGGATCCCCCTGAAAATACTTAAGTGGGAGTGGAGGACTAAAGCCCTCCCAACTCCCAATGCCCCCTCCTTCTTCCCTGGGCCAGACACTGGGAAAACTGTGAATGAGGCTGAAGCTCTGCAGGAGACAGCAGAGAGGCAGCTGAAAGGAACAATTACAGAATCTGTCACAAGAGGGCAGGTTTTTTGTTTGTTAATTTTTAAAATATCCTTTCCTTTGTGCATGAATGTGTATGTAAGGGTTTGATCTGCATTCCCCTCACTCTTTTTTTTTCGTTTTTCCTCTTTCTTTCTTCTTTTGTTTTTTGTTTTCTGTTTATGTGTATACACGAAGAATTGAGTGTTCATCTTTCAGTTTTTTTGTTTGTTTTTGCTGTTGTGTTCTTTTCTTTTTTTAGTTCAATGTGTGTGTGAATACATGTGTGAGGGTTCGATATGAATTCCTTTTTTTCTTCTCCTTTCATTTTGGGTTAGGTGTGTGTGTGTGTCTGAATTTCCTGTTTTTGTTGTTGTTGTTGTTGTCATTTTGCTTGTTGCTATCCCAGTTTGTTTTGGTTGTGTGCACGCAATTGTTTTTTGTTTTGGTTTCTGTTTATTTAAAAAATTTCTCTCTGTCTCATTTCATTCTACTTATATCTGTTCTCCTCATTGCTGTTACTGTATCTTGGACACACACATACCCATTGTATCACCATATAGAGTGGTGGTGGGGAATGGGTCTCAGGGAACCCATACCGCAATCGGTGAACACTGTGGCTTGCAAGTAGTTTTTGAATCCTAGCTTTCCACCTCCTACCTTATTCAAATGTCAAATTACAAGAGAGAGCAAAGCTTCCCATCCACAGCCCTATTTCAAAATAGAACTAATTCAGAGTCCTGATCAGGGAAGAATAGAGGGCTGAGCAAACCAGAAATGAAAGACTCTCCCACAGTCAATGAATAATGGAACTAAAGGGAAAAGAAAGAGATCTGTCACAAATGAGGAAAATCAATAGAGGAACAGAGGTAATTCCCAGTGTTACAAAGAGAAAATGCCAGAAAAATCAGACCTCAGAGCCCAAACAATGAATGTCACCAATGACTTGCCCCAGAATACAACAAGGATTAAGAAATTGATGGAAAGAGCAAATAAGACTCAAGAAAGACAAGATGCAACATTGAAATAACTTGTAACAGAGATTTTGGCCATAACATATTTCATCCAGGAAATAAATAAAAAGATGACAAGCATGGAATGCAGAATTAATCAAACAGAAAAGGGAATCTCAGAACTTGAAGACCAAAACATGAAATTATCCAAATCTGTAAAAAATATGGAAAGGAAACTCAGAAAGAAAGAAAGCCTCCCAGAGATGTGAGATTATATCAAGAGGCTGACCCTACACCAGATTGGTATCCCAGAAGAAGAAAGGGAGATGGAGAACACTTTGGAGCAAGTATTCTAGGAGGTTATCCAAGAAAACTTTCCCCATCTCACCAGAGATGCGCCATCCAAACACAAGAGATACAGAAACCTCCACAATGCATCAAATGAGAAGACCAACCACTAGACAAATAGTAATTTGCCTACACAAAGTAGATACAAAAGAAAAAAATTTTAAAGGCAGCAAGAGAGAAAGGCCAGACTACCTACCGGGGAAAACCAATCAGAACAGTGGCAGACATATTGGCAGAAACACTACAAGCTAGAAGGGACTGGAGTCCAGTATTCAAAGTCCTCAAAGATAAACAATTTCAACCAAGAATTTCTTAGCCAGTCAAACTCAGCTTCATCAACAAGGGAAAATTAAAATCCTTCCCAGAGCAGCCAAAAGGTTATGAAAAAAATGCTCAGTCTCACTAGTCATCAAAGAAATGCAAATTAGAACCACACTGAGACACCACCTAACTCCATTCAGGATGATTATTATCAATAACTCAAAAAACAACAGATGCTGGAGTGGATATGGGGAAAAGGGAACACTTTTACACTATGGGAGTGTAAACTAGTACAACTCCATGGACAACAGTTTGGCAATTCCTAAAAGATCTAAAAATCAACTTTCCATAGAACCCTGCAACCCTTCTACTGGAAATATACCCGGAGAAACTCAACTCATGTTTATTGCAGCATTATTCAAAATAGCAAAAACATGGAACCAACTGTGCTGCCCGAAAGAGGACTGGATAAAAAAAATGTAGTACATATACATGATGGAATTTTATGCAACTCTAAAGAAGGACAAAATTAAGAACTTTGCAGCAACTTGATGGTCTTAGAGTCTATAATACTGAGTAATCTATCACAGAGACAAAGAACTGAGTATCACATGTTCACACTCATAAATGGACCTTGGCAATCATTGTAATACTATAAGAAAGGAATTGGCAGTAGTGAGAAACTGCCAGAGGAGGGAGGCATACCTCATCAACAAGGGTATCTGCATAATGAACATTTGTATATCTAATCCTGAATTGTACTCCACTTCTTTAAATTAAAAATTAAAAAAAATAGCTAGCCTAACAGAAATCAGAAAAAATTAAAGAGAAAAATAATGAAAATTAAAATGCTAGAAATAAAAATAAAGCGAATGTGATTATTGTTAAAAAAGAAAATAAACAATATTTTCATTTAACAACAACAAAAAAATTCCTTCCCAGACATTCAATGCTTAAGAGATGATGCAGTTTCCAGATCAGATCTATAGGAGACACTTAAAAAGGTATTAAGCACAGAAAAAAAAAGACCATGCACTTCCCAAGAGAACAGCAGAACACAGAATTAACAGAGAGTACTTCACAACTGCAAACTTGAAAACACACATACATCAACCAAAAGCTAAAAGAAAACAAAGAAAAAACTTTGCAAGAACATCATGGCAGGTATAAACAATCACATTTCAATAACCAGCCTGAGTGTGAATGGACTAAATGCCCCCACTGAAAAGATACAGAATGGCAATCTGGATAAAAGATAATGACCCAATAGTTTGCATCCAGGAAACTCATCTCAATACAAGGAATGCACACAGACTCAAAGAGGATGGGAAACAAGTTTCCAGGTGAGTGGGTCACAAAAGAAGGCAGGAGTTGTGATCTTAATACCAGACAAAACAACCTTTAAGCCATCAAAAATTTAAAAGGACATGGAAGGACACTACATAATGATAAAAATTTCAATCCATCAACAAGAACTATCCATCCTAAACATATATGTACTCAACACAGGAGCACCAGCATTTATAAAGCAACTACTAAGTAACCTAAAAAAAGATATAGATTCTAACACTATTATAGCTGGAGATTTAAATACCCCACTAGCAACCCTAGATAGATCATTGAGGCAAAAAATAAAAAAGAGATCCTGAACCTCAACTTAATCCTTGACCAAATAGACTTAATAGATACCTACAGAATATTCCATCCAAAAATCGCAGAATATACATTCTATTCATCATCACATGGACTGTATTCTAAGATCGATCACATCCTTGGCCATAAATCAAGCAGAAACAAATTTCATAAGATCAAAATATTGCCATGCACCTTCTCAGACCACAGTGGGATAAAAATAAATATCAGCACCAATAAAATCCCCCCCAAACCTACAAAGACATGTACACTAAACGGCATGATGCTGAACAACTGCTGGTTCAACACAGAAATCAAAACAGAAATTAAAGGATTCCTGGGAACAAATAAAAATAAAGACACATCCTACCAAAACCTCTGGGCTGCCATGAAAACAATTCTAAGGGGGGAATTGATATCTCTTTGAACACACATAAAAAAATGAAAAGATCACAAGTTAACAGCCTAACAAATCACCTAATGGAGCTGGAAAGACAAGATCACCAGAACCCTAACTTTAGCAGAAAAATTCAGATCATCAAAGTAAAAACCCAAATACAGGACATAGAAGACAAAAATATCATAGAAAACACCAACAAAACAAAAACCTCTTTCTTTGAAAGAATAAACAAGACTGATGTACTCCTATCCAGAATGATCAAGAAAAAGAGAGAAAATGCCCAAATAAACACAATCAGGAATACAATGATCAAGAAAAAGAGAGAAAATGCCCAAATAAACACAATCAGGAATACAAAAGATCAAATCACAACTGACCCAGAAATAATACAAAAGATTTTCAGAGATTACTATGCACACCTGTATGGAAACAAACCTGATAACCTAAATGAAATGGAGGACTTTCTGACATCACACCATCTCCTAAGGTTAAAAAAAGAAGACATTGAGACACTAAATAGACCAATAACAACCCAGGAGGAGATTGACTCCATCATAAGAAAACTATATAAAAAAATAAATCCCTGGACCAGATGGCTTTCTAGTGAAAGTCTACAAAATGCACAAGGAGAAGCTGATACTAATCCTATTGAAAGTATTCAAGACACTTGAGAAAGATGAAATTCTCCCCAGGTATTTTACAAAGCTAACATCACACTGATACCCAAATTGGGTAAAGATCCAACAAAGGAGAACTACAGGCCAATATCCCTAAAGAACATAGAAGCAAAAACTCTCAACAAGATGCTAGCAGATTGGATCCAACAATACATCTCAAAAATTATCCACTGACCAAGTAGGTTTTATTTCCAGAGTGCAGGGCTGGTTCAACATCCACAAGACCATAAATGTAATTAAATACATCAACAGATGTAAACATAAGAACCACATGATTATAACATTAGATGCAGAAAAAGCTTTTGATAATACTTAGCATCCCTTCTTGATAAAAACCCTCAAACACATAGGCATAGAAGGAAAGTACCTCAAAATAGTAAGCACCATCTACAATAAACCCACAGTCAGCATATTGCTAAATGGACAGAAACTGGAAACATTTCCCCTGAAAACTGGAAAAAGACAAGGTTGTCCACTCTCACCCCTCTTGTTCAGCATTGTGTTGGAAATCCTAGCTAGAGCAATTAGCCAAGAGAAGGAAACCAGGGATATTCAAATAGAAAAAAGAGGAAGTTATCCTTCTTTACTAACAAAACTTACCTTGAAAACTCAATAGAATCTGTCAAAAACTTGCTTGCACTGATAAAGGACTTTGGCAAAGTCTTGGGTACAAAATAAGTGTGCAAAAGACAGTTGCATTTTTATACACCAACAACAAGCAGGCAGAGAACCAAATAAAAAGCACAAATCCAATTCATAATAGCCACAAAAAAAAGAAAAGAAAAGAAATACCTCAGCATCTTCCTAACCAGAGAGGTGAAAGACCTTTACAATGAAAACTACAAAACGCTACTCAAAGAAATTCAAACAAATGGAAAAATATCCCATGCTCATGTATAGGAAGAATCAACATTGTTAAGAAGCCCATACTACCAGAGGCAATCTACAGATTCAACACAAAACCCATTAAATTACCAATATCATTCTTCTCAGATCTGGATATGACAATAAAGACATTCATATGGAAACATAAATGACCACAAATAGCCAAAACAATCCTTAGCAAAAGAAACAAAGTAGGAGGTATCACACTTCCAGATTTTAAACTTTACTATATAAGTCTACAATAATTCAAATAGCCTGGTATTGATACAAGAATAGGCATATAGACCAATGGAACAGGATAGAGATTTCGGAAGCAAAACCTCAATTTCTCAATCAACTCATCATCGACAAAGCCTCCACCACCACAGACTGGGGAGAGGAGAACCTATTCGGTAAATGGTGCTGGGAAAACTAGCTGACCACATGCAGCAGATTGAAACAAGATCCCTACCTATCATCATACACAGAAATCAATTTTAAATGGATCAAAGACCTAAATGTAAAACCTCAAACTATAAAACCTTAGAAAATGCAGGAGATACCCTTATGGAAATTGGAACTGGTCACCAATTCCTGATCAAAATCCCAAGTGCCCACACCATAAGAGATAAGATAGATAAATGGGACCTCATCAAACCAAAAAGCTTTTGAAAAGCAACAGAAACCATCAAAAGAGCAGAGAGACAGCCTGCAGAATGGGAGAAAATATTTGCCAACTGTATATCTGACAAAGGCCTGACATCCAGGATCTACAAAAAACTCAAACATGAGGAAAGGAAAAACAAAAAAACAAAAAACAAAAAAAACAAAAAGCAAACAGACAGCCCCATTAAAAAGTGGGCAAAAGACATGAATAGATACTTCTCAAAAGAAGATATATAGGCAACCAACAGCCACATGAATCGCTAATCATCAGAGAAATGCAAATCAAAACCACATTGAGATAACATCTAACCCCAGTAAGAATGAACATCATTAATAAACTAACAACAACAGATGCTGGTGAGGATGCAGAGAAAAAGAAACACTTCTACACTGCTGGTGGCAATACAAACTAGTGTATCCTTTTTGGAAAACAGTGTGGTGATTTCTAAAAGAACTATTGACCTTCCATATAACGCAGTGATCTCCTTACTGGGAATATACCTGGAGGAACTCAAATCATTTTACAAAAAAGATACCTGCACACGCATGTTTACTGCAGCACTATTCACAATAGCAAAAACATGGAGCCAACCATGCTGCCCATTGGAAATGAACTGAATAAAAGAAATGTGGTACATATACATAACGGAATATTATGCAGCCGTAAAGAAGGACAAACACATGAACTTCGTAGCAACTTGGATGGATTTAGAGTCAATCATACTCAGTGATGCATCACAGAAACAAAGAACAGAGTACTACATGCTCTCACTCATAAACAGGCCCTGAACATTTACTGTAATACTATAAGAAAGGGATAGACAGTAGCGGAATACTGCCAGGGTGTGTGGGGGGACACAACATCACTAAGGGTATCTGATCTCAAACCAGGCAAAGTGGGGACCAAAAGGAGGCCCAAACTTTACTTGTATGATGACCACGTTAAAAATTTTTTTAATTTTAAAGATATGGGTTACAATTCAGGATTAGGTGTATAAATGTTCATTATGCAGGTACCATTATTGATGAGGTGTACCCTCCCCAGCAGTTTCTCCCTACTGCCAATCCTACTTCCCCCATGACCACTTTTTTTTACCTAATCCTGAAATGTACCTTTCATCTTTAAAATAAAAAAAAAATACAAGATAACTTCTCTCCACTTATGTAGTTGTCCTTTAATTTCTCTCAGTAAGCCAGGCTCGGTGGCTCAGCCTGTAATCCCATGCCTTTGGGAGGCTGAGGTGAGTGGATTGCCTGAGCCCACAGGTTCGAGACCTGCCTGGGCAACTTGGCGAGACCTCATCTCTACAATAAATCAAAAATTAACCGGGCATGGTAGCACGCGCCTGTAGTTCCAGCTACTTGGAAGGCTGAGGCGGAAGGATTGCCGGAGCCCAGCAGGTCGAGGCTGCAGTGGCTGGGAGCGGCCACTGCACTCCAGTCTGGGCGACAGAGCGAGACTCCAACTCAAAAAAAATAAAAAAAAAATTCTTTCAGCAATGTTCTATAGTTTCAAGATATAAGTCTTGCACCTCTTTTTAAAAAGATTTATTGCTATTTCATATTTTTAATACCATTGTTAATGATTTTAAAAAGTAAAAATTTGATTTTTAAATTGCTTTTATACAGAAATGCACTGCTTTTTAAATATTGAACTGGTTCCTTTCAACATTGCCAACTTCCTTATTAATTCTAGTTGCACGTTTGTAGAACCCATCAGATTTTCTGCATAGGTTAGCATGCCATCTGTGAATAAATATAGTTTTATTTTTCATTTCTCGTCTGGGTACTTTTTCCTCCTTTGCTCTATTCCATTGACTAGAACCTCCAGTGTAATATTGAATAGAAGTGGTAAGAGTCGACACCTGGCCTTAATCTTTTCACCATTGGGTTTGATGTTAGAAGCAGATTTTTGTAGAAGCTTATGGTATTAGTTTGCTGGGCTGCCATAATAAAGCACCACACACTGGATCGTGTAAAGAAAATAAATTAATTTTATCACATTTATGAAGGCCAGAAATCTGAGACCAAGGTGTCAGCAGGTTGATTTCTTCTTCTCTTGGCTTGTAGATTCTATTTACATGGCTGTCTTTCTGTGTAGGCCTATGTCCTAATTTCTTATTCTTACAAGGACACCAATCATACTAAATTAAAACCCACCCTAACGATCTCATTTTAACTTAATTACCCTTGTAAAGACTATCTCCAAAGACAGTAACATTTTGAGGTACTGAAGGTTGGGACTTTAATGTTTATTTGGGGTTGAGGGACAAAATCCAGCCCACAACACTCATTATCAGGGCAAGAAAAAACTAATTTCTATTTCTAGTTTTCTGAAAGTTTTAAAAAAATCAGGAGTCGATGCTGTATTTTGTCAAATGCTTTTTCTGCATCTATTGAGATTATCATATGGCATTTAATTGTTAGTCTACTAATATAGAAAATTACAGTGATTTATATTCAAGTATTAAAAAACCTTGTGGTGTTGGAATTGTCTCTACTTGGTTATGAGTTATTATCTTTTAAAGATATTATTGAGCATAATTTGCAAAATTCTTGTTGAAAATGGTTGTATTTATGTTTATGAGGAATGTTGTCAATAGTTTACCTTTCTTGAAATATACTTTTTCTGGCTTTGGTATTAGAATAATGCTGGTTTCATGGGATTTGGGGAAGTATTCTTTCTTCAATTTTCTAGAATTTGCATAAAATTGGTACTATTTTTGTCTTAAATATTTGGTGGAATTCACCAGGAAAGTCATCTGGGCAGGGAGTTTTCATTGGTAGGGTTTCAATACAAATATAATCTAATGTGTGTGTGTCTATATATACTATATATAACATATATGTGTATATCACTATTCAGGTTATGTATTTCTTCTTGAGTGAGTTTTGGCAGTTGGGTCCATTCCATCTAAGTTGCAAAATTTATAGAAATAAAATTATTTTCACTTAGCTACCTATAGAGTCTGTAGTGATCTCTCTTCTCTATTCCTGATATTCGTTATTTGTTTATTATCTCTTTTTTTTCTTATCAATTTGGGTAGAGATTTTAAATGGCACTGATCTCTGAGAACTAACCTTTGATTTTATTAATTTTCCCTATTTTTCTATTTCATCGATTTTCTCTGATCTTTATTGTTTCTTTTCTACTGCATACTTTTAACTCAGTATGCTAGTTTCCACTTCCCTGGTTCCACTTTCTTTCTTTTTAAAAAAATTTTTTTATTTTAAATATGTGGGATACAATTCAGGGTTAGGCATACAAATGTTCATTACGCAGGTACCCTTGTTGATCAGGTGTGCTTCTCCCACCCTGGCAGTTTCCCACTACTGCCCATCCCTTTCTTATAGCATTATGATAGTTGTTCAAGGTCTGCTTATGAGTGAGAACATGTCATACTTGGTTCTTTGTTTCTGTGGTAGATCACTCAGTATTATCCCTGGCTCCACTTTCTTAAGGTGAAAGCTGAGGTCATTGATTTGAGGGTTTTTATATTTATTTATTTTTTGAGTTGGAGTCTCACTCTGTCACCCAGACTGGAGTGCAGTGGCTGCTCCCGGCCACCGCAGCCTCGACCTGCTGGGTTCCGGCGATCCTTCCGCCTCAGCCTTCCAAGTAGCCGGAATTACGGGCGCACACTACCACGCCCGGCTAATTTTTTGATTTATTGTAGAGATGAGGTCTCGCCTGCCCAGGCGGGTCTTGAACCCGCGGGCTCAGGCAATCCACTCACCTCAGCCTCCCAAAGGCACGGGATTACAGGCTGAGCCACCGAGCCCGGCTGGCTTTTATATTTTTTAATGTAAATATTTAGCTTATGAACTTTTCTCTGAATACTGCTTTAGCTGCATTCCACAAATTTTGATACATGGCGTTTTATTTTCATTCAGTTAAAATTATTCTTATTTAACCCATGTGTTATTTATAAGTGTGTTGCTTAATTTTCAGATACTTGAGGACTTTCCAGACATCTTTCTGTTATTTATTTCTAATTCAATTTAATTATGGTCATAGAATATACTTGGTATGGTTTGAAACCTCCTAAGCAAGTCTCCTATATTGAGACTTGTTTTAAGGGCCAGATTATTGTTTATCTTGGAAGTGTTTCATGGTTACTAGAAGGAATGTGTATTCTGCACTTGTGTAAAGTATTCTAGAAATGTTAAGCTGTTTGACAGTGTTGTTCAAGTGTTATATTATTGTCTCTGATTTTTTTGGTCTACTTATTCTCTCAATAATTGTGAGATTATGTCAAAATCTAGCATAATTGTGAATTTGTCTATTTTGCTTCAAGTGTCTGAAGTTCCATTGCTAAGTATATAAGAGTATAGATTTGTCATGTCCTCTTGAAGAACCCATCTTTTTATTATTCTGAAATGACCCTTTTTATCCTTTGTTACCCATTGTTTTCATTTTGTAGATAAGGAATCTGAAATTCAGAGGGATGAGACTTGCCAAGTCACTCAGGAACTAGACCGAGTCAGCCCCAAAGCCACGGTCCCTTACTTCTAGTGCTGAGATCCTCATGTCAGCCTAGTGCTCTTGTGGGAGCAAGCATCTCACACTCTACAACACACTTAGATGACCTCAGGTGAGGCTGGTCCTGACTGCTGGGGTGGGAGCTGGAGGGATCAGACATAAGACATCAGATGACCCAGGCTCACGAGTTAGCTGCACAAAGGCAGGGCATCCACGTGTAGCTGCACCATTGGTCTTCAGTTTGTAATGACATTTCCAAACATATTGGGGTCACTGGCTAGTCGGTTCATTCAGTCCATGAGACAACCGGTGTCAATAAGAACTCACTATGTATCTGAGGTTGTGCCAGATGCTGCTGGGGACAGGATGCCATTTCTGCAGTGTGTGTCGCGAAGTCCAACATATGCTAAGAGTTAGGAAGCTACTGCTCCAAATTCATCACTTATTCTATGAAAAACACCTGGGAAAAGCTGTAGGTGTCCCTCCAGTGATCTAAGCTGCAGTTTCTTCATACAGATAATGGTAATCTCTGTTCAGTTTCTCCCAAGATGATTGTGAAACTCCAGAGAAATTGTGTGTATTAAGGTGGTGCTGCGGCACACTCTGCATAGTGAGAGGTCATTTTCCCCAGTCACTCAGAAACTGGCTAAGTGGATAAATGTACAGGGACCAGTCCAGCGCCAGAGCTCTTCACAGGCTGTGAGCAGGGCAGCTGCCGAGGACAGTCCCACTTTTGGGGTGATTTGGCCAAGGAACTTTGTGTTCAGAAAGGCAGGACTGTGGGGCCCCTTTTCCATTAGCCATCCCAGCAGGCACAAGCCTGCCCTGCTTCAGGTCTCCTGGGAAGTATGTCCATGTTTTCACATCAGACAGGAATGTTCTCAACCAGTCTGTTGTCAGGCCCACCCATAAAGCCACGTCTGAGGGGGAGCTTAAGTAAACAACCCCATAGGATGTGCCAGGTCTACACGTCCTCAGAGGCGGTATTATTCCCATTTTACCCTCAAGAGAGCTGAAGCTTAGGAGACAGGGGCCTAGAAAACAGTGAGTGGTTAGAATTTAGACACAGACTGACCTGTTTTGAAAGTCCCTGCTCATTGTGGCTACCCCAAATAGTCTTTGGGACAAGGACAATGAGGGTCTGGGCTGCATTAGGTGGACAGTGATGGGGACAGCGTTGAGGAGCAGAACTGGACCTGGGTGAGGGATCTGCCGGTCGTAGGTGTGCTCAGCATCTTCTACTTTGGGAACCGCATCCCTGCATTCCCCATGGTCTTCAGGGGCTGTTTATTTCAGCACTTCTATCTTTCCTCCATGACCACCTCATGACCAAGGATGGCCATTTAGAGTGACTCTCCCTCTGACCACAGTTGTTGATTCAAGGTGTTTTAGGGGACTGGAGCTGGAAAAATCGGTATTTCTTAGTGGGTAATTCTGGTCAAGGGATAGTAGGACAGGGATGTGGATGCTGAGGGCTGTCTTCTAGATTTCTCAGAAGCAGGGGAGAATGGAGACTGAGGCAGAACTGAGTGACAGAGTTCAGATTACAAGGTAGCTTTGGAGCTAGAGCGCCAGAAATCAGGGCACCCCTGGCTTTCCCTGTTATTCTCAGGGTAGACTGATGGGGCTCCTGGAGAGCTTGACAAATACATGCCAGTGCTTGTAAATGGACAGAAATCACGATGGAGAGTTGTCTAAGGAGGTTCAAAGCATAGGGTGGGGAATGGGTTAGGGGGTGGAAGGAAGGGGCTCATTTCAGAGGAGTGGCGACTTCTATGCTGTCTCCAGTCTCTCCAAACCAGAGTTTTGTCAAGCTCAGAACGCTAGAAATCCTAGAATGTGACAACTGGATGCATTCTTAGACATTACATTATCCAGCTCCCTGTGAACCAACATTTTACAATTGAGGAAATGTATAACCAGAATGAAATGGTTTGAGCCAATAGGGAGCTTATTGACAGCCTATTGTACACCCTATGCTGGCTGGATTATTTCCACATATCAGCTCATTTCCATATATCTCATATCATTCCACATATTCTTATGACCACTTCATGAGGAAAATATCATGATTCCCATTTTATGACTGTGGAAACGGAGACTCCAGGAATGAGGCCATTGTCCAGCACAGCAGAGACAAGGTCCATGTGTGGATCTGATTTAGGCCAAGTCCTGGCTCTGCCTGTGCTTCCAACCATCTCCTGGGTCTTTCCAGAGACTGACTTCTCCCTCATACAGCCTGACGCTGGACTGAGAGCTTCCTCAGGGAGGACCATGTCTCTCTGGGAGTGCTCAAGTCGAGGGTTGACCATCGAAATCCTGGCAGCCTCCACCACTCTCATGGAACCTTCCTCTCCTCAGTACAGATCGAGGAGCCCTGGCCTTGCCAACCTTGTGAACCACTCTCCTAGAAGCTCTTAGCTCCCGATGCCAACATTCTCACCTCACAAACCAGGCCAGGAGTCCCACGGCAAAGGTGAGAGCATCACAGAAAGGTATTTGCATCTCTCACTGGACTCAGGAGAGTGGTCCTGAGGGAAACCCTTGGGCAAGGTGGGCGGGAGGATGATATTTGTAGAGCCTGTGGCCCGGAAAGTCTGGCATGAGCCTTCACAAGGCGAGAGGCTCCAAGGACCCATCTGGGCTCTCCTTCCTTCAGCCCAGCAGGTGGTGACCTGGCTGTGGGTAGGATTCTGGGAATTTGTTGCTCAAGTTCCCCTCTGAGTTTTTGGTCTCCACCTTGGAATGAGTCACTAGGAAATGCATCCAAGGGTATTGCATGGTCAGTAGACTAAGGTAGGAGATGTCTGGGAGTACAGATGCCCTTGAGGTAGGGAGGGCCCAGTCTGCCAAGGTCAGAGGATGCACAAGTAATCAGCAGGTGGCCATTGGAATCTTCCTGACATTTATCAAACACACACACTCTTCTTCTTTGACTTCCCTCGGCCTGCAAAGCCTGAATTTAAAAATACTTCCTGTCGTGTTCTCCTGCTCCTCTCATTCTTTCATGGGTTCTTTCATATGTGTGATTCTGAGTTTATTGCCATTGTGATTAGTGAGGATGCTCTTCTGGGTAGCTGAGCCTCACAACCCAGAGATCCATGCTTCTGAACAATAAAGTCTTTCTCTTTGAAAACGAATAACTTCCCAGCAAGAGAGCAGACAGGCATGGGTGCCCGATTCCCCAATGTGGCATTGAAAACTCAATAATACGGGGCATTCTGTTTCACCATGCCCCAAATCTCAGACTGTCTGCATGTCTCCTCATAGCCAGCATGAACTCAGCAATTGAAAACCCTGACAGCATCTCTGGCAGCGTCTCGTAGGGAGACGAGGGGGGCCAGGGCAGGGAGGCCACCAGAGTCTGAAATGGGATGTCAGGATGCCTGAAACTCTGCAGGGCCTGATAAGTGGGATTTATCCTCAGGAACGTAATGAGAGTTGACACCTATTTTTGACATGACTATATCATAGATTGCCCGGCCAGGAGAGCATCGCCATTCTGAGCAGACAGAGATGTATTTGCTGAAGGTGAAAATGTCATTTAAACTGTTGATACCTTTCAAATTGTCTTGGCAAGATGCCGCAAGTAGCCCAGGTCTTTCCTAAATAAATATATACAATCTAAAATTCTGCACTGAGAACAGTGGTGTGTGATTGTCATGTTGACTCTCCCGCTCCTCCCAGTAATTTACGCTCCATGCTGAGGGAATTTGATTTTGTGTGATAAAGATGCATAATCAAATATTGCTGCAAGGCTCCGGCCTTTAATTTAGACTTTCTTAGCACACACATCCTCCTCACACAGACCAGAGCCCAGAGAATCAACCCGAGAGCTTGTGGACACTCTACTCCAGTTTCTGAGGCCCCGTCCCTTGTGTGCATGGTCTCTGCGAAGAGAAAAAGAAAATAAAATTGAGAGTCGGGTGCCCCATCGAGAAAAGGGAGGGTTACTGCAAGCAGTTCTTATTCTTTCTGTGAGGATTAGAAAAGATAATTCAGTAAGAAGTTTATGGTTATATAGTGTGCTTTCTAAGTTTCTCCCTTAGAACAGTCATATCAAAGTGATGGTCACCCTGGCAGTGGCTCTGACCCCACTGGCACTTCCTGTGGTGACTGTTGAGTTACTCGGCTGAGCCAGGACCGGTTTGTGAGAATGTTTGGGGATCAAGCTGCACGAAGCGGTGTCCCCTCACTCATGTTTCCTCTCTGGAAGAAGCCCCTTCTGCTCCACCAACCACGTGAGCAGAATAGGGGCTGACTTTTTCCATGAATTCTGTTCACAGCTCCTTTTTTCCAGCCACAGTGAGTGACCAAGAGGGTCCTCAGTCCCAGCTGGGTCAGTTTGAGCCCCTCTTGGGGATTTGTAAAAAAAAAAAAATCCTTTTTTTGTGAAAAATTTCAGACAAATTTAGAAGAAGAGAGAATTATATCATGAACACCTATATTCCCATCTTCTGAAGAGTGAACCACTTATGGACACTCTCATTTCAGTGATACGCCCGCCCCCTAACCCAGGGACAGTCTTGTTTCATCAGCCCTTCCGCTCGTCCATCTCTCATTGGAAATGTCAGGCATGCACCAGACCTCAGTGTTTCCTGGAGGGGCATTCCAGTTTGTATCTCTGAAAGATGAAAACTTCTTTGTAAAAACAACTTCCGTATCATTCCCACATCTAAAAACTGTCCACAATCCCTTTATATCAACAAATACCCAGCGAGTGTCCACATTTCCCAGGCATCTCACATCTGATATGTTGGTTTGTTCAGTGAGGACCCACGCCTGGCTATGGACTGCATGGCGGATGTATCTCAGAGTTGTGTGTAAACTGTTCATTTCGTCCCCCTTTCCCTTGGACTTTACTTGTTGAGGAAGCTGCTGATTTCCCTGCATTCGGAATTTTGCTGTTTGCATTCTGTGGTGCTGTTTGGTGTGTTCCTCTGCCCCGAGTTCCCTGTGAGCTGAGAGTTGGATCAAGGGCCTGGTGGGCTTCAGTGTGGCTTTTTTGGCAAGAAAAGTACCTCACAGTGGTTCTGTGTGCTTCATCAGGGTGCATGCAGTGTTCAATGTTCCCCTTGTCATGTAACGGCCATTGATGGTCAGTGCCCAGGCCCACTTGTCACCTCAACAGTTTGTGAAGTGGTGATGCTCTAACCCCATCATTCCTTCTTCATGCAGTGGCTCGAATTCTTCTGTTAAGAGATTTTTTTGGCTGGGAGTGGTGGCTCACACCTACAATCCCAGCACTTTGGGAGGCTGAGGTGAGAGGATTGCCTAAGCCCACAGGTTCGAGGTCAGCCTGGGCAACTTGGCAAGACCCTATCTCTACAATAAATCAAAAAAATTAGCTGGGTGTTGTGAAGCATGCCTGTAGTTCCAACTACTTGGAAGGCTGAGGCGGAAGGATCATCTGAGTCTAGCAGGTCGAGGCTACAGTGGCCGTGCGCATGCCACTGCCCTCCAGTCTGGGTCACAGAGTGAGACTCCAATTAAAAAAAAAATAAAAGAGAGATACTTTTTCCCACCAACTATTTGGTTACTTCAGGATATAATTTGTATAGGAAAGTTGGATTAGGGCTTGACTCTTCCCCTTTATTTACCACTGCTAAAAAAACTAGGGAAGGTGGTCAAAAATTTTTTTCTTGATTTAGAGTCTTACTCTGTTGTCCAGGTTGGAGTGCAGTGGTATGATCACGACTCATTGAAGCCTTGACCTCTTGGGCTCAGCAATACTTTCTCCTCAACTTCCTGAGTAGTTGAGACTACAGCTGTGCACCACAATGCTCTGCTAATTTTTTAATTTTTGTAGAGACGGAGACTTGCTATGTTGCCTAGGTTGATCTCAAACTCCTGGGCTGTAGTGATCCTCCCGTCTTGGCCTCTCTAAGTGCTGGCATGAGGCATCTTGACTGACTTTGTTTCTATCATTTTAAACTCATGGATTTAACAGAATCCTTTTGATATGACCCCAGCTGTACTCGAGGACTTCTTTTCTCTTTGCTGTGACAAGGTGTTCAAGACACATGGGGTCTGTGTCCCTCCTCAGGCCTGCTATCAGACATTTCTCCAAGGTGTCTCAGCCCAGGGATTTTAAAATCCAGAGTTGAATAGAGATAATCTCAACTCCTCTCATGCTGGTGTTAGAAAGATTTGTGGCTGAGAGCTATGCACAATTGTATTTTGGCTATATAAGATGAAAATTGTTCAACTTGGGATTCTGTCAAGACTGCCACAGGATTGAGAAGAGGTGTAAAAAAAATTCTGAACCAGTGCTGTCCCAGCAAAATGTCCAGCTTTACATTTTCTAGCAGTCACATTGAAAACTAAAATGAAACAGATAAAATTAATTTTAGCAACATATATATATATAATTTAATCCAACATATTTGAAGCATCATTTCAATGTGTAACCAGTATGAATTATTAATGAGACATTTTACTTTTTTCATGCTAAGTTTTTGAGATTGAGTGTATATTTTGTATTTCCAGTGCATCATGGTTCAGGGGCTAAATTTTCATAAAAAATACTTGATTGGTATCTAAATTTCATAAAGCTTACAGCTAAAAAAGTAGGTTCCCATACTCATATTGGCTCAAAGAAGTAAACATTTTCTAGTAACTGAATTGAGTGCCACAATATCTTTCTCCCTTAATATTTGTTCACATCTATATTGAGAAAACCTGGCATTGTTTTTGGAAGACTCTGTCAGACTTTGAAGAAAATCTTGGCAGTGTCAAAATCATGTCTATTGCAGCTAAGCACTTTGTTAGTGAATTTACTTAAAGATTTAGTTCCTTAGTTGCAAGTGCTTTGTGACCACAGGGCCTAGGAGATGGTCATCCTCACTGGGCACACAGGGATCTTCTGGGAACAAGTTTCCCCTTTCCTACCAAGAACAATTCAATGCCCCTTGTTCCACTGGCAGCTAGTGGGGATAAGACTTTTTTCTTTACAAATTCTAGAGAAGAAAGGGAATATGTGAGGTCTGGACTGGGGTGTGTATTGCTAGGGGAGCATCTTTCTTCCCCCGGGGAGAGCATGAGCTTAGGGCCTGGGCTGTGGAATGACAATGGGGTGTGGGTGGTGGTGCTGACCCTGCTCAGGGCTGGATGGGTAGCTCCCAGGGGCATTCATGATACCTTCAAGTTCACATTGTTTGATGTTTACTCCTGGAGACTGTCTCTCTACTCCAGGCTGTAATACTATGAAATATATATTGGATCTTTGTCCAGTTTCCTGGCATGCAACTCCCCAAATCCTTGGAATCTCCAAATCGATGAATGCCTTTTTGTGTGTTAATTAGTTGACTGATGACGGGCATCCCTGGAAGCTTCAGGATGGGGACTGGTCACCAGAAAGACCAAGGCAGAATTGGATGGTTGGAACTTTTATCCCTACTCCCTAATCTCTGGGGAGGGAGGTGGAGCTGAAGGTTGAGTTAATCACCAATGGCTAATGGTTTTATCAATCATGTCTACATAATGAAGCCTCCATTAAAAAAAAACCCAGAAGAAGTGGGTTCAGAGAGCTTCTGGATCGCTGAACATATTGCAATATCTAGAGCTTCTGGATGACTGGGGTGGACATGGAAGCTCCGTGCTCCTTGTCCCTTAATTTGCCTGATGCATCTCTTTTGTAATATCCTTTATAATAAGCCAGTACATGTCAGAGTCTCCCTGAGTTTTGTGAGCTACTTTAGCAAATTAATTAAACCCCCCAAAGGATTTTGGGAACCCAATTTACAGACTTTTAGCCAGTAGTACAAGTAAAACAATCTGTGCTTGTAATTGGCATAGAAAGTGGAGGACAATCTTGTGGGACTGAGCTCTCAATCTGTATCCAGATAGATAGTGTCAGAACTGAATTGAATTTGGGGATACTCAGCTGGTGTCCACTATAGAACTGATTGATTCATTGCTGGTAGAGAGAAATCCCCACACACTTCTTGGTGATCAGAGATTACAGAAGTCTTCTGTGTTGATCAATGTGGGGTGACAGCAGAGGAAAAACAGATAATTTTTTCTACAGAATTGGTGTCAAAAGTGCGATTTGTTAGAAGGGCCCTGGCTTACAAAAACATGTGGGTTTGGGACGAGAAAGGATACAAGAGTATGGGATGGAATGAAGAACTTTGATTGCCAGGTGGTAATGTGGTCACTTATGGTGGGGAGCCAAAGCTGTGCCACCCTCAGTTACCAAAGGTAAAAATTACCAGTAGAATTTAGAGATGGATCCAACTCCCTGCGGGTTGGTTCACTAGATATATAAGGAAATGCAAACTAATAAAAAAGTGAAACAGTCATTCACTTGGTTATTGCTGTCTGTAATAGCTAAAAAATTTAAAAGAGAGTGTTGGGTTGGACTTTGATGCTAGACAAAGCTCAGATTTTAGTGAGTCTGAGCTTTCATCACTAGCATCAAAGCTGACCCCCAAAGGAAAAATTATGCAAGGACAACAGAAAGTACCTCTAAAACCTAAAACTGTGGTTACCCAGAAAGTTGTCAGTGAGGGGAAAGGGCAAAACCAAGTAACTATGGAAACCAGATATAGTGTATAGGAATTGTACCATTTTGTAGATGGGTATCATTAGCTTCCTGAGGAATCTTTACTAAAACAGATTGTGAGACTAATTAAGGGGCATTAACTTTTGTTTTAAATGCTATAGAGTGGAAGAGTGTGTTTAGGTAAATGCAAGACCTGCAGCTTACTATTGAACAATCACAGATGGGTGTACATGGTCCAGACACACAGGAAGTTATTCCCAAGGGAATGGTCAGCCTGGCAGACTGGATAAAAGCCACTGTAAGGCCTGTGTACCCTGGAAAGGGGAACTTCCTGACTCCACTTACAAATGCCAAATAGAGCACCCCATAGGAAGCAGCTGATACGTTTCATATGCAAACCATGGGGCACTGGTTTTATGATGACCAGGTTATTCACCTGTTCAACATGTTTATTGCCCAGACCATGGTAAATGCTGTGGTCAAGAGCACCCCTGTAATGTGGGCCTCTCCATATAACCTTGTTTCTGCAAAACTGAAAAATAGTTCAGGAAGCTTTATTGAATTTATTGTCTCAGCTTCCCGTGATCTTACTGATCTAATAAAACATTAGTTTTACTGATACTAACAAAAACATTAGGTGAATTAACAAGAGAGAGCTGGGCTCGGTGGCTCAGCCTGTAATCCTGTGCCTTGGGAGGCTGAGGTGAGTGGATTGCCTGAGCCTGGGGGTTTGAGACCCGCCTGGGCAACTTGGTGAGACCTCATCTCTACAATAAATCAAAAATTAGCTGGGCGTGGTAGTGTGCGCCTGTAGTTCCAGCTACTTGGAAGGCTGAAGCGAAAAGGATCACTGGAGCCCAGCAGGTCGAGGCTGCAGTGGCCGGGAGTGGCCACTGTACTCCAGTCTAGGCGACAGAGTGAGACTCCAACTCAAAAAAAAAAAATTACAAGAGAGTGGGGAAAGTCAAAAGAGAGAGGCAAAGGAAGATGGAGACACAGAAAGATGGAAATTTTAAACTGGCTATTAAGAAATAAAGTGAATTAAAAAAAATGTTGATGGGAAAAAACTAAGAAGGAAAGGTAAAGGGAGAGATATGGGCCTTGTCCCAGCAGGGTGGACATCTTTAGGTGGTTATTAAGAAATGCGATGAATAAAGTAGAAACTGATGGAATTAAAACACTATCGAAGGCTGAATAGACCAAAGGGAGCCCCTGCTGGGCTCCCAACAATAAGGGTTTTCAAATAAATTTGTTGTATTTATCCTGGTTTGGAGAAATTAAAAAAACAGAAAGTAGAGGTTATAATAAGAAATCTGATATATTGACTAGAGTAGTAGTCAGGTGGGTTAATTAAGATAAAGATGAACAAAAGAGCCAGGATATATTGATTCAATCCTCTGTTGCAGACTCAAAGCCTTCTGCACAGAAGTGGGTAAAATGATCAGAGGGTAGAGAAGATACATTCCTGGGACTTCTATACTATGAAGGTGGATCTTGATACCACCTTCTATACAAAGGTGGTATTAAGATCCATTGAGGAAGCTCTGACTCAGGCTACAATTGGATTGAGAGAACATAAAAATTTAAGGGCTGATAGAATTACAAAAGTTAAAATTTTAAACAGGTTCTATAGAAAAATTTGTGTCTCTTTTACCTAAATGTTTTATGAGAATGGATAGCATGTCTGGCTGGGGAACACTTTCCCTATCCCACATTATAAAACAAAGGGCATGTAAATTTGCCCTTCAAGCAATATTAATTGTGAGATGGAGCAGGGACCTTCTCTTAGGGGATATCCCCCTCCCTGCCATGGATTGAAATAAAGGAAAATCTTGAGATCCTTCAAGGAAAATTCCAGGTGCCTAGCAAGCCCTGAGAAGTAAATAAGCAAATTTATAAGCAAGAAGGTAATAGTGAGGCAGGTCATTCAGTGTAGGTTAGACATAAACAAGTTTCTTGAAGGTAAATTTAAAATAGGGTGAGTGTTCAGACATCTCTTTCACAGACCTGACCACCCTTAGGGATGGAATGTGAACTTACTGTGCAAGCCCATCCCTTAGCTCATCAAAGGTATAGAAATGGTAATCAGACCACCTTTCAGCTCATGGATTAACATAATAATCACTATAAAAGTCTATCAAGTTTCCTGTCAAAGGCAAAATGTGTATTCAGGAAAAGTCTATCCCTTAGCTCATTAAAGGTGGAGAGAATGTAATTGAAACCCAGATCAGATACCTGTAGTCCACTCTTTTTAGCATAATAATCATTGTGCAGGTATATCAAGCTTTTTGTTAAAAGCAAATTTGTGGTTTTTCTTCAACATACCCATACCCTTTTGGTATGTCTCTCTTTCTCTCTAATGAATTCTGTTTTAAAACTATACTGGCTGCTCTGAAATTCCATTCAGTTGTGGCCCAAAGATCCCACAGACTGTTGAGCCATGTCCCCACCAACAACAATAGTAGCCTAAAATAATAACTAATGAAGTTAGAATCATAGAATGTTTGGGTCCTATGTAAAAACTAAAGATAACATCATAACATATATCTGCAGGTTGTTTATCAGAAACCTGAACCCCTACCAAGGAACCAGGGACTAAACTCTAATGACTATTCTTTGTTCTAGATTTCTTCCTGAGGGACCTGGAAAAATTAACATATTTGGGTCAGATCTAACCTTATTTTCTGTTGATCCCAAAATTTTAAACAAAGCTTTTTTTTTTTTTTAACCAGTTGCACATCAGGAAAATCTTTGAATCTACCTATGATCTATAAGCCCTCACTTCAAGATATCTCACCCTTTTAGGTCAAAACCAATGCATAACCTTTGTGTATTTATTTACTATTTTGTCTTTAACTTCTGCTTTCCTGAAATTTAACATTTCCTTTAAAAAACCTTACCTGCAAGCCATCAGGGAGGTTGGGACTTAAGTATTAGCTGTCTGATCCTCCTTGCTTGGCATTCTGCAAGTAAACACCTTCCTTTCTCCCACTACAAACCATGGTGTGGATATTGGTCTTACTGTGCTGGGCAAGCTGACCCCAGTTCAGTTCTATAACAATTGGATGTGCTAAATGAGGACCAGTAAGATTGCCTGAGCCTGCACAGAGTAGAATAGAAGCTGGAGTTCTGGTAGAGACAAATCCTTTGTGCCGGGAGCCGCAATCACTAGTAAAAGTAAGGTAAAAGGGACCTGAAAATAGGAAAAATGCCAACTGGGAGCAAGGCCCCAGTAAAATGCGGCCATGACGGAGGCAAAGCCCCATGGATCCTGTTGACGGAACTTCCCTAACTTTGAAGGATTGTGTGCATAGGCTTGAGAATATTCCTCTTTAGTTGAGATAATAGATGTGCAAGTGGATGAAGGCATTTGACAGCAAAAATTATACATAGGCATAATGGAGGTGAGATTGCAGCAAAAAGGGTGCCCCTTAGAATGTGCAAGGATGTGGAATTAGCAGTGAACCTATGTATAAAAATGTAAAAGGGCTCAACCGCAAAAAATGTCCCCCTTGAAGGGACAAAGGAATGCAAATTTTGCAACCTTTAGCTAAAAAGGAAAAACAGGTACTTCCTCACACCCTTTATAAGTAACAACATTGACAGTTGTGATTGATAAGGAAGTGG
>NW_007232104.1:0-17089 GCF_000164805.1 Carlito syrichta | reverse complement strand
AAAATGAAACTTGTAAAGGTCAACTTCCCCACAAACAAAAGAAAAAACATGATGTAAACATTTAATGTGTAACATGGGATACATTTTGTGGGTGGGGGGGGGTCAGTAAAAAACTATATAAGTTTGTAAGAATTGAATAAAAATTGGCAGAGTCTTGAGCTCTCCCCAGGAAGAGGATTCCTGTTGTGTTTGTCTTTTCTTTTTCGCCGCTTCCCGATTCCCCCGTCTCAAGCCCTGACTCTCTCCTGGAGCTGGACTCCAGCACCTTTGCCTCATAGTCCTGTGAGCTTAGACTGGGTTTTATGTCAAAAGTCTGTGAGCACCAGTCAGTGACAGCTATTTGGTGCTTGGAATAGAGAATTTCCACTTGAGGGATATTTGCAGCCTTGTTTTGGGATGTTAATTGATGCTATCCTGGTGAAATGTGAAACACCCTGGTGAAATGTGAAATGAGATGCTACCCATCTTGAAATGTGAAATACCTGGTGTTTTGATGTCAGAGAAATGCTCTGATGAGGATGGCGGTGCCCAGAAGAGTTCCATTATAAAATGGAAATGGTTTACACAGGATCATGCTACCTGGGGGGATGTAAGGAGGTGATACAAGTAGGTAGCCTTTGTTTTCCTAGGACTGAGTCTGCAGATGCATGAGGAGCTACTAGATTCTATTGTCACTTGGACCATGCCCCATAAACAGCTCTTTACTGACTGACAAAGTGCTTCTTGGTGTGTGGATAGGAAGTTCCAAGGTGAATGGACAACATCCTATACATCCTGTTTGGAAGTATGCTACTCTGATCAAAGAAGGTAAAAACAGCCCAGTGGGCTGAAGTACATGCTGCTTATTTAACAATGATGGAAGAAGGGAACAGTGGTAAAAACTCCTATGCTTGGGGTTTTACTGACTTGTGGGAAGTAGCTAGTGGCCTGGTCATATGGTAGAGATGATGGGCCTTGGATGCTTGGTTTGTTTTAAAAAATGCCCTTTGGGGCACAGGTCTATGCAAATTGAAGAGGCGCATTAAAGTAGAGCTTATTGATGCCCATCAGAAGAGCCCCTCTTCCTGATTTGGAAGGTGATTGGAATCAGTGAACAGATATCCCTGTTTATTCCCTCGTGGAGGTCACCTGGGCCCATGAAATGAATACAAGGCTACTGCAGCAGTGCAGAGATGGGCTAAATCTAGACATGTTCCTCTTGCCCCTTCTGAGGCACAAACTGCCAGTAAAGACTATTCTGTTTGTCAGCAAGGGAGACAGAAACTCAGATGACTATGGGGCAGACTTCCTGGTGGGAAGGCCCTAAACATAGCTTGCAAGTGAGGCTGATGTTGGTAGCCTTAGAGACTACAAATGGGTTTTAACAGGAGTAGACACTGACTCTGGACTGGGCTTTGCCTAACCTGTGGCAAATGACATGCACACAGTGTGATAGAGGACCTGGAACAGAAGGTATTGCACAGATTCGGATGGTAGACTGTCATATCTACAGACCAAGGAACACACTATACATCCAATAATGTCCAATAATGGCCAACAATAGTTTGGTAGAAAAGTGAAACAATTGTAACACTAGTTGGCTAAAATGGAAGGACAATAAAGGAATGAAGGGCTGGTTTATACACTTTCATGAATGTGTGCTCATACTCAACATGAGTAGGACCAAATGAGTGTCCCCACTAAATGTTCCTGTCTTTCTGGATCCAGGAAAGAGGGGATGTAGGAGGATACTAGTATAACTTCGCAATTCTTACCAAGGGAGGAGTATGCTGGTATAAGGATTACATTGTTTTTCTTTCTATCCCACATCACATCAACTTTCTCCCTATTACTTGATGCAGTGGTCCTAAGACCAGGGCTGCAACAACACGTGCTGGAAGCAGGGGTGAGTCCTAAGCAAGAAACTGAAATGATATTTTTAAACTGTATGTCAGAATTCTCAAAGGTTTGATGAGGATGGGTTGTGAGTCTGGACATTTAACAGGTCTGGTTAAATTGGGATTAATGATGAATACAATGATGTTTCCTGGTAGTAAAAATAACTCACTAGCTCTGCATCTATGTAACCTCACCTTATATATATGAAAGTGGACTTTGAAGGGGGATGCTTGCTAGACTACTTTGCAGTTTGCAACCTAAACCAGCACAGCGGTGATCCTCTCATCCCTTACAAAGGTGGAAATGTGTAGATATATTTAAATGAAGAGAAAGAAGAAGAGTAGCTGAGGGTAACAAAATGAATAAATGAGTTATAGCATCTCAAAGAAGGCTCAGAACAAGAGATGACATTGTCTCCTAGCTCAATTATTCCAGATGCCTGAAAGAGTGAAGTTATATGTTTGTGGAAACGATTCTGGCTCCTGGAATCTGACAAGGTTGAACGGGAGTCTGCAAACCTGAGTGGCATCACCCTGGTATACATTCAAACAATGTGACGATGAACTGGACCAATTATTAGTGACTGAATGAGAGTCTAGTAATGTGACAATATCTTTTGAGTTGCACGTCTTTTTGATGTAAGGGATCTGGGTTCAAAGACCGGGGTGAAATGCAATATTGTGAAATATATATCTGATCTTTGTCCCTGTTTCCTGGTATACAACTCCTAAAGTCCTTAGAATCCCTAAAGTGAAGTACTTTTGCACACTAACGAGTTGGCTGGTGACTGGCCTCCCCTGGGCTGCTTCAAGATGGGGTCTGGTCCATAGAAGACCAAGCAAGATTATAGGGTTGTACTTTTAGCTTTATCCCTCAACCTCCACGGATGAGGGAAGAGTTAAGGTTAAACTGATCACCAATGGCCAGTGGTTTAATCAGTCACGTTTATATAATGAAGCTTCCATAAAAACCCAAAAGGACTGGGTTTAGAGAGCTTCCGAATAGCTGAACACACGGAGGCTCTGGAAGTGTTGCACACAAGGGGAAGGCATACAAATTCTGTGACTTTTCCTGTATACCTATGTCCTTTGTACATGATCTTAGCCAAATGGCCAAGAAGCAACAATCTTTTGTAATATCTTTTATAATAAACTGATAAACAGGTTTCTCTGAGTTCTATGAGCTGCTCTAGCAACTTAATCAAATCTGAGGAGGGGTTCGTGAGCACTTCGATTTGTATCCAGTTGGTTGTAAGCACAGGTAAAATGACCAGGGGCTTTTGATTGTCATTAGAATTGGGGGTAGTTTTGTGGGACTGAGCCCTCACCCTGTGGGATCTGATGCTATCTTCAGGTGGATGGAGTCAGACTTGAACTTAATTAGAGGATTCCCAGCTGTTGTCCAGTACTTGACTGATTCAGAGTTGGTGGGGAGAAATCTCCACACTTCTTGGTGACCAGAGGTCACAGAAGTCTTCTATGCTGCTTGTTGTGGGGTGAGAGCAGAGGAAAAACGACTGTTTTTTCTACAGACAGTTCCTGCTAAAACATCTACAATGAAAGTTTGATCCATTCAATATGGATGGAGGGCACATCTAGGACCAGCTGAGATTTAGGCTTGGACCCAGCAGTGGACACACAGATAGGGTCCCTGCCCCAGAGTGGACTTCCTTTTGGAGAGATGGTCAATAAACAAGTGAACAAACTCAAGTGATTCTGACAGTGAAAGTGAGCTAAGGAAAACTCAAGATGCGGCAGAAGAGAATGGCTGGAGGTAGGTGGGTAGTGATGTCCAAGACCCAGACCGATGCTCACCTCCTGCCTCCAATATGTCTTCTGGGCCCACGAGGAGGTAGCCCAATAGCAGAAGCCTCAGACACACATCCTATTCAGGGGATGATCTGATGTCTGGATGACTAAGACATTCCTAAATATAACAACCATGCTTGGAATTCAGAGAAAGAGATCATGAAACTAGCAAGAAAAAGACCAGTGTAAATGGAAAGACAAAGCCAACTTCTTGTAACAATTATGACAAAGGGTTAATCTCTAAAAATGTAAAGAGCTCACACAAGTTATGGAAAAGGCTTGAAATCAAACTCCCCGTAGAACAGTGGCTGGGGCCTGAGCTCTTTCACAGAGAAGGAAACTGACTCTGAGAAGAGTAAACAGGAGCTCCTTCCTCTGTGAGGCTCTGGCCTTGGCTCAGCGCAGGTGGCTCTGACTGGTCAAAGCCAAGTGGACTAGGGTGGTCTGAGACTCACGGGAGGCCTGGAGAGGTCAGTCCAGTGGGGGCCATTAGAAAGGTGTGTGTTTCTATCTTGCTCATGTTTGGCGTTCTAAGGAATTTTTAGCCACTTCTCTAAAGGACTTCTGATTTATTTTTGTAGATCAAATAATTAGTCTTGAATGTATAATATTTCATAGAAGATCCATCAAATTTATTCTTTTGAAATACATTACGGGGTCTTGCATCTGCAGATTTAGCTATGGATAGATTTGTTAAGCCAGTTGCAAGCGTCCAGGGACCACTTCAGTTTGGCACTCCAGTTTTGCATTCTTAATAGTAGTTACTAATTTAACAGGACTGGTCCCAGCAGACACTCAAGAAAATATTCATTAATTCAGCACATATTTACTAGTCAGACAGCTCCTGCCAGGTACTGGGGCTGTGTGACATTGGGGACAGACTAGGGGGTAGGAGTTCACTTCCTACAGAGCCTTGACACTACCCAGGGAGCAAGGGTAGGAAGAGGAAGAGAAAGCCGGGAAGCCAGTTTCTATGTCACATTTTTCAAACATGTCTAAATAATAAAAATCCTGGATCTTATAATACTTATCAACACAAATTTTTGCTTACATTAAAAATATATATTAGCTGGGCTCAGTGGCTCAGCCTGTAATCCTGCGCTTTGGGAGGCTGAGGTGAGTGGATTGCCTGAGCCCACGGGTTCGAGACCCGCCTGGGCAACTTGGCGAGACCTCATCTCTACAAGAAACCAAAAAATT
Organism: Carlito syrichta; assembly: GCF_000164805.1. Lineage (NCBI taxonomy): Eukaryota > Metazoa > Chordata > Mammalia > Primates > Tarsiidae > Carlito > Carlito syrichta. The sequence goes on along the minus strand of NW_007232104.1, from coordinate 12,203 downwards.
AGCTGGACATGGTAGCGCGTGCCTGTAGTTCCAGCTACTTGGAAGGCTGAAGCTGAAGGATCGCTGGAGCCCAGCAGGTCAAGGCTGCGGCGGCCGGTAGCGGCCACTGCACTCCAGTCTGGGCAACCGAGTGAGACTCCAACTCAAAAAAAAAAAAAAATTTAGAAAATACTTAAACTTAGGAAAAATTTTTAAAAGTCACCGTTGGATCCATTGATCAAAGATAACTTCTGTTATAATTTGGTTTATTTCATTTGGATGACTTTTTTCCTCTATGGGTGCCTTCTAAAGCCACAGATTCAACTGTATTTTAAAGGAATTTTGTAATTTTTAATTTAATACATTATCAGCATGTCCGTGCTATTTCACCCACTCCAAGACATTGTGCATAGAAGCTGGAGTTCAAGTGGATGGATATATAGTAATTTACCTATTTAATTATTGCTGGGCACTGAAACTGTTTCTGAATTTTATTTCATAAATAGGACTGCAATAAATATCTTTTAACACAAGGGACTCTTCCCTTTGGTTTGGAGTATTTATTATGAAAAGTGGATTAATGGGCATAGAAACGTGAGATTTGTCAAATTATGCTTCCAAGAATGGCACCAAATGTGCCTCACCCGCTCTTTTTGGGAGCTTGGGGTACCCTACTTGGGGGAAATCCCCAGAGCTGCACACCTGCAGAGATTGATGTGACACCCCTGCCTCATCCGTGCATGAGGCTGGACATCTCAATTCACATTGGTGAGATGGTTTCTCCCTCCTCCGTCTTAGCCTTGGTCTTTCTGTTGCTGTTTTTTTTTTGTTTGTTTAATGAAATGAGAATCTTGAGTTCTAGTTTTTCTTTTAATTTTTTTATTTTAAAGATGTGGGGTACAGTTCAGGGATAGGTATACAAATGTTCATTATGCAGGTACCCTTATTGATGAGGTGTGCCCCCACCTTCCCCAGGCAGATTCCCACTACTGCCAATCCCACTTTCCCACTCCCCTCCCGGCAGTTTCCTGCTACTGCCAAGCCTTTTCTTAGTATTACAATAATTGTTCAAGGACCACTTATGAGTGAGAACATGTGATACTCAGTTCTTTGTTTCTGTGAAAGCTCACTCAGTATTAAAGACTCTAATTCATCCAGGTTTCTGAGGAGCTCATGATTTTGTTCATCTTTATGGCTGTGTAATATTCCATCGTGTGTATGTACCACATTTTTTTATCCAGTGCTCTTCTGAGGGGCAGCACAGTTGGTTCCATGTTCTTGCTATTGTGAACAATGTAGCGATAAACATACAGATTTTTTTTAATAGAGTGATTTGAGTTCTTCTGGGTATATTTCCAGTAAGGGGATTGCGGGGTCCTATGGAAGGTTGATTTTTAGATCTTTTAGGAATCGCCACTCTGTTTTCCACAGAGACTATACTAGTTTACACTCTCAACAACAGTGTAGAAGTGTTCCCTTTTACTGCATCCTCTCCAGTATCTGTTGTTTTTTTGAGTTGTTATTGGTAGTCATTCTGATTGGAGTTAGGTGGTATCTCAGTATAGTTTTAATTTATAGTTCTTTGATGACTAGTGAGGCTGAGCATTTTTTCATGTATCTGTTGGCTGCTTGTATGTCTTCTTTTGAGAAGTGTTTATTCATATCTCTTGCCCATTTTGTAATGGGACTGTTAGTTTTTTTCTTTTCAGAACATTTGAGTTCCTTAAGATTCTAGATGTTAGGCCTTTGTCAGACATACAGTTGGCAAATATTTTTTCCCAGTCTGTGGGCTGTTTTCCGCTCTCTTGATGGTTTCTTTGGCTTTGCAGAAGCTTGTCAGTTTGATGAGGTCCCACTTGTCTATCTTATCTCCTATGGCATGGGCACTTGTGATTTTGATCAGGAACTGGTGACCAGTTCCAATTTCCATAAGAGTGTCTCCTGCATTTTCTAAGGTTCTTATGGCTTGAAGTTTTACATTTAGGTCTTTGATCCATTTAGACTTGATTTTTGTGTATGGTGATAGGTGTCTTGTTTTAATCTTCTGCATGTGGTCAGCTAGTTTTTCCCCGACCATTTACTGAATAAGTTCTCCTCTCCCCAGTTGTTAGTGGTGGAGCCTTTGTCAAAGATGAATTGATTGAGAGGTTGAGGCTTTGCTTCTGGAATCTTTATCCTGTTCCATTGGTCTATATGCCTGTTCTTGTAACAATACCAGACTGTTTTGGTTATCGTAGATTTATAATAGAGTTTAAAGTATGGGAGTATGATACCTCCTGCTTTGCTTTTTTTTTTTTTTTTTTTTTGCTGAGGATTGTTTTAGTGATTTGTAGTTGTTTATGGTTCCATATGAATTCCTGTATTGTTTCCAGTTCTGAAAAGAATGCTGCTGGCAATTTAATGGGTATTGCATTAAATCTGTAAATTGCCTTGGGTAGGATGGACATCTTAATAATGTTGATTCTTTCAATCCGTGAGCATGGACTATTTTCCATTTGTTTGTGTCACCTTTGATTTCTTTGAGCAGTGTTTTGTAGTTTTCATTGCAAAGGTCTTTCATGTCTCTGGTTAGGAAGATGCCAAGGTATATGATTTTTTTTCCTGGCTATTGTGAATGGGATTGTGCTTTTTATTTGGGTTTCTGTTTGTTTGTTGTTGGTGTATATAAATGCTACTGTCTTTTGCACACTTATTTTATACCTGGGACTTTGCCAAAGTCCTTTATCAGTGCAAGGTTTTTGAAAGATTCTTTTAGATTTTTGAGGTATGGAATAATGTTATCTGCAAAGAGGGATAACTTGACTTCCTCTTTTCCTATTTGGATACTGCTGATCTCCTCTTATCTGATTGCTCGAACTAGGACTTCCAACACTATACTGAAAAGGTTTTACATTTAGGTCTTTGATCCATTTAGAGTTGATTTTTGTGTATGGTGAGATTGGGCATCCTTGTCTTGTTTCAGTTTTCAGGGGAAATGGTTTCAATTTCTGTCTATCAGTATGCTGACTGTGGGTTTCTTGTAGATGGCTCTTATTATTTTGAGGTATGTTCCACCTATGCCTAGATGTTTGAGGGTTTTTTATCAAGAAGGGGTGCTGGATTTTATCAAAAGCTTTTTCTGCATCTAATGATATAATCATGTGGTTTTTGTTTTTACATCTGTTGATGTATTTAATTATGTTTATGGTCTTATGATTGTTGAACCAACCCTGCATCCCAGGGATGAAGCCTACTTCATCATGGTGGATGCTTTTTGAGATATGGTGTTGAATCCGATTTGCTAGGATTTTGTTGAGAATTTTAGCATCAGTGTTCATCAAGAATACTGGCCTGTAGTTCTCTTTCTTTGTTGGAGCTTTACCTGGTTTATTTAACAATGTGATGCTAGCTTCATAAAATGATCTGAGAAGAGTTCCATCTTTCTTGATTGCCTGGAATACTTCCAGTAGGATTGGTGTCAGTTACTCCTTGTATGTTTTGTAGAATTCTGCTGGAAAGCCATTTGGTCCAGGGCTTTTATTTGTAGGTAATAGTTTTATAACATAGTCAATTTCTTGGATTGTTATTGGTCTGTTTAGGGTCTTGATTTCTTCTCGTTTCAATTTGAGGAGGTTGTGTAATGTCAGAAAATTCTCCATTTCCTTTATGTTTTCAAGTTTTTTTCCATATAAGTGTACATAGTAGTCTCTAATAATCTTTTGTATTTATCAGGGTCAGTTGTGACTTGACCTTTTCCATTCTGATTGTGTTTATTTGGGTTTTCTCTCTCTTTTTCTTGATCAGTCTAGCTAGGGGACCATCAATCTTGTTTATCCTTTCAAAGAACCAGCTTTTTGTTTCATTGATTTTTTTTGTATTATCTTTCTGTCTTCTATGTCCCTAATTTGGGCTTTTATTTTGGTGATCTGGATCTTCTGCTGAAGCTAGGGTTTTGGTGGTCTTGCTTTTCCAACTCCCTTAGGTGATTTGTTAGGCTGTTAACTTGTGATCTTTCCATTTTCTTTATATGTTTTTGTAGAGATATGAATTCCCCTCTTAGTACTGATTTCATAGCATCCCAGATGTTTCAGTAAGATGTTTTTCATTTTCATTTGTTTCCAGATATCTTTTAATCTCTGTTGATTTCCATGTTGACCCAGGAGTTGTTTAGCATCATGCTGTTTAGTGCCAATGTCTTTGTGGGTTTTTGGGGAGCTTTGTTGGCTTTATTTTTATTCCCCTGTGATTTGAGAAGGTGCATGGCAGGATTTCAACCTTGTGAAATTTGTTTATACTTGATTTGTGGCCGAGGATGTGGTCAATCTTAGAATATGTTCCATGTGGTGACGAGAATGTATAATTTGTGATTGTTGGGTGGAGTATTCTGTAGTTATCAATTAAGTCCATTTGATCAAGCATCACATTGAGGTTCTGGATCTCCTTATTAATTTTTTTTCTTGATGGTCTGTCTAGGGATGTGAGTGGAGTATTTGAGTCCAGCTATGGTAGAATTAGAGTCAGTATCTTTTTAAAGTTTGTCTAGAAGCTGCTTTATGAAAGTTGGTGCTCCTATGTTGGGTGCATACATGTTTAGGATGGATATTTCTTGTTGATGGATTGAACCTTTTATCATTATGTAGTAACCTTCTGTATCATTTAAAATTTGTGATAGCTTAAAGGGTATTTTGTCTGATATTTAGATAGTGTCTCCTGCTTTCTTTTGTGTGCCATTTGCCTGAAATTTTGTTTCCCATCCTCTTACTTTGAGTCAGTTTGTGTTCTTTCTGGTGAGATGAGTTTCTTGGAGACAACATATTGCTGCCTCAAGATATTTTATCCATTTTGCCATTCGGTGTCTTTTCAGTAGTGCATTTAGGCCATTCACATTCAGGCTAATTATTGAAATGTGAGAGTTTATCCCTGTCATGAGGTTCTTATAGAGTTTGTTGTTGTTGTTGCTGTTTGTTTTTCTTCTTTCGTTTGAGTTTTGGGTTGATTCATGTGTGTTTTCAATCTTTTTCCTGCATTCTTGAGAAGGGTATTGTCATTCTTTTTTTCCTTTCTTCTGTGTTTATTTATTTCTTAAGTGTTTCTTGTAGAGCTGGTCTGGAGGAAGCATAAACTCTTAGGGATTGAATGTCTGGGAAAGATTTTAATTCTCCATCACAGATGAAGCTTAGCTTAACTGGATAGGGAATTCTTGGTCGAAATTGTTTATCTTTGAGAACTTTGAAGATTGGGCTCCAACTTCTCCTTACCAGAAGTGTTTCTGTGGGTAAGTCTGCTGCTATTCTAATTGGTCTTCCCTGGTAGGTAGTGGATGTTTTTTCACTTGCTGCCTTTAGGATTTTTTCTTTTATACCTACTTTGTGTAAGCGAATTATCATGTGTCTAGAAGTTGATCTACTCATTTGTCATCTTGTAGGGGTTCTCTGAATCTCTTGTGTTTGAATGGTCTTGTCACTGATGAGATGAGAAAAGTTTTCTTGGATAATTTCATGGAATGTTTGTTCCAGGGTGGTCTTTGTCTCTCTGCCTCAGGAAGTCCAATTAATCTTAGGTTGAGCTTCTTGAAATAATCTCTCATCTCTTGAAGGTTTTGTTCAGTCTTTTTAAGCTTCTTTTCTATGTTTATGACAGTTTGGGTTAGTTCTATATTTTGGTCCTCAAGTTCTAGAGTCTTTCTTCTGCTTGGCTAATTTTTCTTTCTATGCTTATCAGTTTGTTATTTATTTTATTCACTGTATTCTTTATTACTGTTATCTCAGTTATAAACTCCTTCATTCTTTCCTCTTGTGTCTCCTCAATTCTATTTATTCTCTCTATTAATGTCTTGATATCTAGGTTTGTGGTTTGAGACCAGTCATTCTGGGGGGTTCTTCATCATTTGTGTTCTGAAGTCTGTATTTTCAGTGTCTGACCTCCCAGGGGTCTGTGTGAGACCCAGATTCTTCTTTTGACTTTTCTTCATTTGTGTAGATTTTCCTCCCTCCTTTTTTTCCTCTTCTTTATTCTGTTGTTCAGGGATGGGGGTTAGCTTTTACTTATGTTTGCTCAATCACCTATTTGTCCTTATGTGGATTCTCTGACTTTGTTTAATTCTGAAGCTGGACTGTGGTGGGGGCTGTACCTTTTGCAGTTTTGAGAATTAATTGGGGGGGGGCTGTGATTCAGAATCTATCTGCAGATCCCAGTATCCACTGACAAGTGTGTAGACCCCCTGGAATGCTCTCCTCACTGCCTTACAATCTGTCCATTGGGAGTGGGAGTATGGGTTTGCTCTCTGAAAGCAAAATGATGTAAGAATAAGGAAAACAATGGAAAAAGGAAGGGGAGGGGGTGAGAGAAAGGTGGAGATAGAGGAGTAAGGGGGAAAACAGACGGATGTACCAACTAACAAATAAAAAGAGACACAAAGAAAAGAATTAAAAAAAAACTAAACGAAAACATACAATCATACAAACACAGAAACTGACAAACTCCCCCCATTGATGTACTCTCCCTCAAAAATACTCATACACAGACTGGAAGTCTAAAAAAAACAGTAATGAAATAACAATAGCAAAGCAAGTATGAAAACATTATCAAAAACTGAACGAACGAGAGAGAGAGAGAGAGAGAGAGAGAGAGAGGGAGAGAGAAAACAACTAAAACAGAAAACAAAAATGAGCAAAACAAATAGACCAAAAAAAAAAAGAAAAAGAAAAAAAACTTGCTCCAAGTTGGCTCCTATAGGTCCAACTTCCTTTTAGCTCTTCTCTGCTTTCAGCATAGGCTGATAGGGTTGCTCTCAGCCTGGGTCAGATGCCAGGCCTACTTTGGGAGGAGGGTGGATCAGATCTGGACTCACAGGCTTGCTGCCTGTCAAGTCTCCCACTCAGATCTGATGTGCCTGTGTCTCATCCCACATAGGGGAGGGGATTCTGTCTCTCCGAGTTTAATGAGATTACCTTAGGTCCCAAGTTGGAGGCTGGATGGAGTTGGTCAGGGTAATGCAGATCTCTGCCTTGACCCGAAACAGAGAAAATGGCTGCAATCAAGTTTCCTCACTGGGGGTGGGGTTTCTCTCCAGCTTTTCCCATCCTCTCTCTCCATGGATCTGACTGGGGCTCCAACCGCTTTGCTGTCACAGGTGATGGTGTGGGCCAAGTGCCAGGCAATGAGAATCAGCTGTATTAGGTGGGTTTTTCTCAGGAGAGTCCCAAGAATGACAGACAATCCTGTGTACCAGCAACTCCAATCTCAGGATGGTGGGGATTGCAATCACCTCCGGTATAGCCCCAGGTGCATGAACCTGAGTTTCTTCTCAACTGGACTTTCACTCACCCACCAGCACATACCTACTCATGCAGATGGCACTGGCTTTTATGGACACTGACTTTTGTGGAGACTCTCACAGTCTGACCAGTCCCATCTCATCTTGCTGGAAGTCGAATATTGAGTTCTACTTACCAAACATGTTGACATGCTTGTTTAACCCTCTCTGTGTTAATTCCTTATAAAAGGCTACTTACTTGTACTTTTTTCTTTCTTTCTTTTTTTTTTGAGTTGGAGTCTCACTCTGTTGCCCTGGCTGAAGTGCAGTGGCATGCTCATGGCCACCCCAGTGTCATCCTCTGGACTCAGGTGATCCTTCTGCCACAGCCTCCCAAGTAGCTGGAACTACAGGCATGGGCATGCACCACAACACTTGGCTAATTTTTTTGATTTATTGTAGAGATGAGGTCTTGCCAAATTGCCCAGGCTGGTCTCAAACTTGTGGGCTCTGACAATCCTCTCACCTCGGCCTTCCAAAGTACTGGGACTATAGGCATGAGCCACTGTGCCCGGACTATTTGTACTTTTAAAATTAAATTAAATTAAATTTTAATGATGGGGGTACAATCAAGGTTAGGTATACAAGTGTTCATTATGCAGGTACCCTTGTTGATGAGGTGTGCCCCTCCCTACCCTGGAAGTTTCCTTCAACTGCCAATCCCACTCCCCCTCCCCTGGCAGTTTCCCACTACTGCCAATCTCTTTCTTATTATGATAAAATTTTAAGGTCTGCTTATGAGTGAGGACATATGGTACTCTGTTCTTTGTTTCTGTGATAGATCACTGAGTATATAGACTCTAAATCCATGCAAGTTGTTGCAAAGTCCATATGTTTGTTATTCTTTATGGCTATGTAGTATTCCATTGTGTATATGTATCACATTTAAAAAATCCAGTCCAGTTTTGATGGGCAGCATGGTTGGTTCCATGTTTTTGTTATTGTGAATCAAGCTGCAACAAACATGAGTGTGCAGGTTTCTTTTTTGTAGAATGATTTGAGTTCCCCGTGGTTAATTCCCAATTGCTGGATCATATGGAAGGTCAATTTCCAGTTCTTTCAGAAATTGTCTCATTGTCTTCCAAAGAGGTTGCACTAGTTTGCATTCCCAACAGCAGTGTAGAAGCACTCCTTTTCTCCACATCCTTGCCAGCATCTGTTTTTGTTTGTTTTATTAATTATGGACATTCTTATTGGGGTTAGGTGGTATCTCACTGTGCTTTTGATTTGCACATCTCTGGTGATTAGTGAGTATGGGCACTTTTTCATGTGTCTGTTGGCTGCCCATATATCTTCTTTTGAGAAATGTCTATTCATGTCTTTTGCCCACTTTTTAATGGGGCTGTTTTTTTTTCCTTCTAGCACATTTGAGTTCCTTGTAGATCCTAGATGTTAGGCCTTTGTCAGACATGGAGTTGGCAAATATTTTTTTTCCCGTTCTGTGGGCTATCTCCCTGCTCTCTTGATGGTTTCTTTTGCTTTGCAGGAGCTTGTCAGTTTGATGATGTCTTACTTGTCTATCTTATTTTTTATGGTATGGGCACTTAGAGTTTTGATCAGAATTGGTTGCCAATTCCAATTTCTAAGGGTGTCTCCTGCATTTTCTTTATTTTTATTTTTTATTTTAAAAATGTGGGGTACAATTCAGGGTTAGGTATACAAACGTTGATTATGCAGGCACCCTTGTTGATGGGATGTGCCCCTTCTTCCCCTGTCAGTTTCCCTTAACTGCCAATACCCCCCAGCGGTTTCCCACTACTACCAATCCCTTTCTTATAGTATTATGATAATTGTTCAAGGTCCGTTTATGAGTGAGAACATATGGCACTCTGTTCTTTGTTTCTGTGATAGATCACTGAATATGATTGACTCTAAATCTATTAAGTTGCTGTGACGTCCATATGTTTGTCCTTATTTATGGCTGCATAATATTCCATTGTGTATATGTACCACATTTTTAAATCCAGTCCAGCTTCAATGGGCAGCATGGTTGGTTCTATGTTTTTGTTATTGTGAATAAGGCTGCAACAAAAATATGTGTGCCCGTATCTTTTTTGTAGAATGACTTGCGTTCTTCTGGGTTTATTCCCAATAGGGGAATTGCTGGATTATATGGAAGGTCAATTTCTAGTTCTTTCAGAAATCACCACACTGTTTCAAAGAGGGTGCAGTAGTTTGTATTCCCACCAGCAGTGTAGAAGTGTTTCTTTTTCACTGCATCTTTGCCAGCATCTGTTGTTGTTTGTGTTATTAATGATGGCTATTCTTACTGAGGTTAGGTGGTATCTCAGTGTGGTTTTGATTTGCATTTCTTTGTTGATGAGTGAGGCTGAGCACTTTTTCATGTGTCTGTTTTCTGTCCATATATCTTCTTTTAAGAAGTGTCTATTCATGTCTTTTGCCCACTTTTTAATGGGGCTGTTTGTTTTTTTCCTTTCAGCACATGTGAGTTCCTTGTAGATCCTAGATGTTAGGCCTTTGTCAGACATACAGTGGGCAAATATTTTACCCATTGTGTGGGCTGTCTCCCTGCTCTCTTGAGAGTTTCTTTTGCTTTGCAGAAGCTTGTCAGTTTCATGAGGTTCTACTTGTCTATCATATTTCATATGGCATGAGAACTTAGGATTCTGATCAGGAATTGGTGGCCAGTTCCAATCTCCATAAGGGTGTCTCCTGCATTTTCTAAGATTCTTATAGTTTGAGGTTTTACATTTAGGTCTTTGATTCACTTAGAGTTAATTTTTTTGTATGGTGATCGGTAGGGTTCCTGCTTCAATCTTCTGAGTTTGGTCAGCCAGTTTTCCTGCACCATTTACTGATTAGGTTCTCCTATCTCCAGTGGTTGTTGTTGGAGGCTTTGTCAAAGATGAGTTTGTTGAGAATTGAGGCTTTGCTTCCGGAATCTCTATCCTGTTTCATTGGTCTATATGCCTGTTCTTGTACCAATAAAAGGCTGTTTTGATGACTGTAGCCTTATAGTAAAGTTTGAAGTGTGGAAGTGTGGTACTTCCTGCTTTGCTTCTTTTGCTAAGGATTGTTTTGGCTATTCGTGGTCATTTATGTTTCAATATGAATTTTTGTATTGTCGTTTCCAGGTCTCAGAAGAATGATGTTGGTGATTAAATGGGTATTGCATTGAATCTGTAGATTTCCTTTGGTAGGATGGATACCTTAACAATGTTGATTCTTCCTATCCATGAGCATGGAATATTTTTCCATTTGTTTGTGTATTCTTAAATTTCTTTGAGCAGTGCTTTGTAGTTCTCATTGTAAAGGTCTTTCATGCCTCTGGTTAGGAAGATGCCAAGGTATTTCATTTTTTTTTGTGGTTATTGTGAATGGAATTATGCTTTTTATTTGATTCTCTGCCTGCTGGTTTTTGGTGGCTAAGAATACAACTGTCTTTTGCACACTATTTTATACCCTGAGACTTTGCCAAAGTGCTTTATCGGTGCAAGCTGGTTTTTGATAGATTCTCTTGGATTTTTGAGATATTGGATCATAGTGTTAGCAAAGAGGTATAACTTGACTTCCTCTTTTCCTATTTGCATACCCCTGATTTCTTTCTCTTATCTAATTGCCCCAGCTAGGACTTCTAACACAATGTTGAACAAAATGGGTGATTGTGGGCAGCCTTGTCTTGTTCCAGTTTTCAGGGGAAATGTTTCCATTTTCTGTTCATTTATTAATATGCTAGCTGTGGGTTTGTCACAGATGGCATTTACTATTTTGAGGTATGTTCCTTCTATACCTAGGTCTTTGAGGGTTTTCATCAAGAAAGGATGCTCTATTTTATCAAAAGATTTTTCTGCATCTAATGATGTAATCATGTGTTTCTTGTTTTTACATCTGTTGATTATTTAATTGCATTTATGGTCTTGCAAATGTTGAACCAGCCCTGCATCCTCAGAATGAAGCCTATTTGTTATGGTGGAAGATTTCTGAGATGTATTTTTGGATCTGATTTGCTAGAATCTTATTGAGGATTTTTGCATCTATGTTCATAAGGGATATTGGTCTGTAATTCTCTCTTTTGGTTGAATCTTTACTTGGTTTGGGTATCAATGTGATGTTAGCTTCACAAAATGATTTGGGGAGAATTCCATCTTTCTCAATTACCTGGAGTACTTTCTTCTTTTTCCCTTTTTATTATTATTATTTTTTATTATAAAGATGTGGGATACAATTCAGGGTTAGGTATACAAATATTGATTATGCAGGTACCCTTGTTGATGAGGTATGCTCCTCCTCCTAGCAATTTCCTTCAACTGCCAATCCCACCTCTCCTCCCCTGACAGTTTCCCATTACTGCCCAATGCTTTCTTATAGTATTATAATTGTTCAAGGTCCACTTATGAGTGAGAACATATGGTACTCTCTTCTTTGTTTCTGTGATAGATCACTGAGTATGATCGACTCCAAATCCATCCAAGTCACTGCGAAGTCCATATATTTGTATATGTACCACATTTTCTTTATCCAGTCCAGCTTTGATGGGCAACATGGTTGGTTCCATGTTTTTGCTATTGTGAATAGAGCTGCAACAAATATATGTGTGCAGGTATCTTTTTTGTAGAATGATTTGAGTTCCTTTGGGCATATTCCCAATAGGGGATTTGCTATGTCATATGGAAGGTCAATTTCTAGTTCTTTGAGAAATCGCCACACTGTCTTCCAAAGAGTTGTACTAGTTTCCATTCTCACCAGCAGTGTAGAAGCGTTCCTTTTTTTCCACATCCTTGCCAGCATCTGTTGTTGTTTGTTTTATTAGTGATGGCCATTCTTACTGGGGTTAGATGGTATCTTAATGTGGTTTTGATTTGCATTTCTCTGATGAAGAGTGAGGTTGAGCACTTTTTCATGTGTCTGTTGGCTGCCTGTATATCTTCTTCTGAGAAGTGTCTATTCATGTCTTTTGTCCACTTTTTAA
>NW_007232103.1:9640-20878 GCF_000164805.1 Carlito syrichta | reverse complement strand
AACTATGGGGGGGTACGGAGAGGAAGGGAGGTGGGACTAACGGAAGTCAATATCTGTCTGGGGATGGGGAGACACCCCTTATTAACAAGGGTGCCTGAACAATGCACATTTGTATACCTAACCCTTAACTGTACCCCACAATTTTATAATAAAAAATATGTTAAAAAAAAAGAATGGTAAAATTGAAAACTCATGGATAACATCTGTAACAAAAATTAGTATAACCCCACAAACTTCAGAATATAAGCAGGCAAACTGAAACCACTGACAGCAACAAGACTCAAGCACAATCAGCAGTTATGCTGGACATAGCTAAGAGAAGAGAAAGAATAGTTTTATATTCCTAACAGCCTAGAAATTGGTGGTTTGGAGGGAACAGTTTTTATACTGAAAAAATAATCAAAACAGCTAGCAAACATATAAAAATGTGCTCAACATTTTTAATCCCCTTGGTAATACAAATTAAAATTTGTAATAAGATGCCACTGTACATCCAACAGAATGATTAAAATTCAGGAGATTGGCCATATCAAGTGTGGTACAGATGTGGATAAATGGGGCAGTTGTAAATGGCTGGTTGGAATGTAAAATACTTGAAAATTTAGGGCAATATCTGCTAATGTGAAAGATACTCAAACCTCTGCACCCAGCACTTCCACTCCTAGGAAAATAATTTCACATAGCATAGGTAGAGAAGGTTCAAAACAAAATTGTATGTAATCACCCCAAACTGGAATCTGTATTAGTTATCTACTGCTACATATTAAATTACCAAAACAAATTAGTGACCTAAAACAGTAAATATTCGCTATCTCATAGTTTCTGTGGCTTAGCAGGGGGGTCTGGCTCAAGATCTCTCATGTGGTTGCAATAAAGCTGTTGGCTGAGACTTCAATCACTTGATGGCTCACTGAGATTGAGGATCCACTTACAAAGTGACTGACTCACTTGACTGTGGATAGTTCCTTACAATCTGCACCTCTCCATTAGAACTGTTTGAGTGTCCTCACAACGTAGTGGCCAGCTTTCTCCACTGCAGATGACACTGAAGAGAGCAAAATGGAAACCACAGTGTCTTTTATGACTAATCTCAGAAATCACACTCTGTTATTTCTGTAATAAGCTATTGTTTACACAGGTGAGTCCTATTTAATGGGGAGTGAATTAGACAGTGGTGTGACTACTAGGAGACAGGGATTTGGGGCCACCTAGGAGGCTGGATACCACACCATATGTCCATCAACAGCAGAGATGTCATCATATACTGGAAACTTTATGTAGTGACATGAATGAAGTATAGCATGACAACATGGGTGAGTGAAAGGAGCCTGGTAAAAAGAATATACACTGTGTGATTGCATTGATATAAAGTACAGAGAAAAGCCCAAACTTCACCTGTATGCAGTCTACTTATGTAGTTAATCCTCATTTGTACCCCACATCTCTATAATAAAATAAATTAAAAACAAACATCTGCAGATACAGTAGGGAAATATAAAAATAAATAAAGTACAGAGAGGTCAAAACCAAATTATAGTATTTAAGTTCTATACTTAGGCAGTAATACTATAAATAATAGCAAAAAAATGTTTACCATAAAAATGAGGACAGTGGTTGTCTTCAAGGAGGAGGAAATGAATCTAGGAAACAACACATAGGTGACTTCTAGAGTGCTGAGTCTCAGTTACATGTTTGTTAAGTTTATTGTAATTCACTAGGCTATAGGTATGTTTGATATATTTTTCACAATAAAAATATTTAAATTTTTTAAATTATTCATGGAGACTATGTATGAACTCATTACAAAAGAAAATCACTATTTTTGATATAAAACATTTCTTTAAAACATTTTAATACCAGTTATATTTCATTTGCAATTATCTCCAAGTATGTGATAATAAATCTGAATACATCCTATCAATTAGGAATGGCTATAATATTACTATCTTATTTCCAAAAGCTGTAATATCTCATTTCTCCAGTGAGTGCCTTCATATTTGTGTTTCATATACATGAATTTTCTCTTAGTCTTAGGAGATTAGGATTTATAATTTTAGAATGAAGTGTGCTTAGTGATGAGAATAGCAGAGATCCTACTCTACACACACACACAAACAACTGCAAGAAGAAACCATACACAAATTTTATGAGCATAGTTTCAGGACCATGTTGACAAATAGAGTTCTATAGAAAATTAGGATTCATATAAGTCTTGGGTTCTACAAAATGACTATGTGAGCTATCCACTTTTCCATGCCTAAGCTACAGGTAATAAGATCATATTTCACAAGGAAGTAAATCTACTGAAATACTTAACAAGGCCACGTATATTAAAGAGTACAGGCTTCGGAATTCTGTCATCTTTTGTATTAACTGCATATATTTTTTTTTCTTTCATTGGTGTGGATAATTGGAATGGGATTTACTTGGGAATATATATATTTCTGTCAGAGTCTCACTCTGTCACCCAGGCTAGAGTGCAGTGGCACACTCACGGCCACCACGGCCACCACAGCCTCGACCTGCTGGGCTCAGGCAACGCTTCTGCCTCAGCCTTTCAAGTAGCTGGAACTACAAGCATGTACCACCACACCCAACTTATCTGTTTTATGATTTATTGTAGAGATGAGGTCTCACCAAGTTGCCCAGGCTGGTCTCAAACCCCTGGGCTCAGGCAATCCTCTCACCTCAGCCTTCCAAGTGCTGAGATTACAGGCGTGAGCCACCGCACCCGGCTTGAGAATATTTTTAAACTCTATCAGATACTGGGCCCCTATTCATTACTCATCTGTCAAAATCTTTCCTTTCCTAGGTAGCATCATAAAACAGGAGTATCGAGGAATTATTGGCTACCACATTCCCAGCAAGGAAATTTTCTGGGGAAAGGTGATTGCAGAAATCATGCCCTTCTAACATTATGTGTTAATAGAGGACTACTAGAACCACTTTCCAAAGGCCACTGTAGTTTGTTTAATTGATTGAGACTTAAATTAACCTAAATTCTATTATTATTCCATGCCTATCAAGAGAATGGGAATGGAGAACTCTTCTCTGTTTTTCAATCATCTTTTCCTTCTATTTCTGTTTTTTTTTTCCCTGAGCATAAACCTGGCAAGATTTAGGATAGTAGGGTGAGGAAAAGGTTTATCTGAGGATATTGCAATGGTAAACTTCACCATTTTTTTTTCTTTTAAAGGTGTTTAGTATTTTAGAGGAAGCCAAAGTGCTATTCAATATAGACGACTATTCCATCAGTCAGATAACACTGGAACAAATCTTCCTGACCTTTGCTAATACTGATAAAATGGAAAATAATCAGTAAATAAAGCTGCCATGAGATTTGGATCAAATCAGTGACCCTTCTTCTGTCTTTCTTAGACTAGTGCCTGCAACTAAATACATAGAGGTCTCTCCCTCCCCATTCCCCCTTCACATCCAATTGAATTTCCAATGATGAAAGTTTGTCATCTTTAGAGATTAAGGTGAGTGACCTATTGTCAAGAACTGTGACAGGTCTAAGATTTTACCCTACTTGGACATGAACAAGTTAGTTTGCCACAGTTTCATGGATGTGCAGAAGACATGAATATTCTGGGTCAAAGTTAGAGGACTTTATTATAACAGTAGCAGTAGTCAGATTATAATAAATTGTGTCAGTTACCCAATCCCTAATTCTCATCAGTCAACACAAAGAGAGCCAGATGAAGCCTGTGGTGTTATAGGAGAGGAGCCCTGAGTTTATGGAACCTAAATCTTTTATAATGGTTACTAAGTAAACTCACCCAACCTTTGCTTGGGTAGGACACATTCTTATAATACTTACCATTCAAGAAATCTTCCCTTTGATCCAGAGGAAGATACTCTGTCTCTTCAAAGGTGGTTTTCTCTACAATTATGTTTGCAAAAATAGTCTGGAACGAAAAGGCAATCAATACATCTCTCTTTTTTTATTCTTTCCCTAAAACTCAGAGGTCTCCATTAAATGTTTTCACTCTCAATTTATACCATAATGCGAGAGACCATGAAGAATTGTCTCCTGACAAATATTTATCCCTCATTTATATGCTTTCTGGCAAATTTCCCCATGAGAATGCCACTCCATCAGTTATTTTGATTAATCTGAGATTGGAACTAACTTTAATTTGTATCGTACAATGTTTAATAAAACTCTAAGCAGCAGGATAAAGTCAAACTGCATTATTTGACCTCAGTCATTCCCCTAGGGGTCCACATCCAACTAGCTTAACAATTGGGTCTATTCTGGAAAGCCTAAAACAATTTGGCTCTATTCTGGAAAGTGAAGTAGCTTTCTCCTTACATTTCTCTACTGACCTTTCTACTTGGTTTGAGGCATTAATCAGGTACAGCGCGATGTATTAGTGATTACACAGACTGCAGGCTGGCCTGTAAGGAGGAAGTCTAGGGAAGTTCTGCCATCCTAAACCACCTTGGCCATGGGAGTCTGACTTGAATGCCTTCTTTAATGCTTTCCAAAGTTGAGTTGACATTTCCTTAAACACCTGAAGGTGCAAGCCCGGTGGTTTGTTTGTTTGTTTATGATTTTTTTGAGTTGGAGTCTCACTCCATCGTCTAGGCTGGAGTGCAGTGGCACACTCACAGCCACCCAGCATCGACCTGCTGGGCTCCGGTGATCCTTCCGCCTGAGCCTTCCAAGTAGCCGGAACTACAGGCGCACATTGCTACACCCGGCTAAGTTTTGATTTATTGTAGAGACGCGGTCTCGCCAAGTTGCCCAGGCTGGTCTCGAACCTGCAGGCTCAGGCAATCCACTCGCCTCAGCCTCCCAAAATGCTGGGATTACAGGCTGAGCCACTGAAGCCAGCGTTTTTTGAGGGAATACAAGTTAACACCTGACTTTCATGTAATAGTATGATCCTGAAGATGTACATCGTGCCCCTGGAAAGGGTTATTTATAGTTATTGGTACTCACCAAGTGGGAACTATGTCAGCCGGAAAACACAAGTTGGCAATGCCTCAAACATATCCTACTGGCCAACTTGTAAGCTGTATGAGCTTATTTTTGGAGGGAATTTTTAAGGACAATACATCCAATCTCCCCTATTTGTCTATGTCAAAAGCCAGGTGGCATTAATCTTGACCAGGCTGCTACCCAGAAGGTGAACCAATCAGGCCCACTCAGGATACATAAAGAAGCATTGTGCCCAGGAATGGTCAGGGCAAAATCCCAAATTTTCAAAGTAACTCCCTAATTCCATGCCTCTTTCATCTTGATCTTTACCAAGGAAATGACTGAAAGGGATGATCCTTTTCTTGGAATAGCTACTTTAGATGATCAAAATGCCTCACTAAAGCATGTGGACCAGAAGAAAGTAAAAGTGATAGAGTTGGAAATCTTTTTGAGTTTCAATGCTGTACAATACCAGATACCTGAGGATGGTAGGGAGTATAGAAGGTACATTGAAGACTTTGACTTTCAGCCCATAGTTATGTAACTTTTGTGGTAAAAGGTTCACCTTCACAAATTGCAAATAGTTCAGAAAGTCAAATACACACCACAGATTAGTTTCAAGAATTAATCTAGAATAATTCTAATGAATAACCATTAAACTTTAATGAACCTAGGAATCTTCTTGTTTTTAGTAGTAGACTTGATATTTTTAGGGTAGTTTTAGGTTTACTTTTGTATTACAATAGGAACTGAAATGAAAACTCTGATTCAAAAATCTGGGGTCAGGCCTGAGAGTCTGCATTTTCAAAATTCTCCCAGGTGGTGATAATGTTGGTATGACTGATTGATCATACTTTGAGAAGCATAGCTACTTTAGGGGTATAATTTTTTTATTATTGTATGTGCCTACAAAAACTTCAAAGCAACAAGCCAATGCAGAAATAGAAGTAATACCCAACTTGTAAATAGACAACTTATAAATGATTCATGTCTAAATGACTGCCACTGTCCTGGTCCTTACTCCAGTGGCAAGGTCAGTCTTCAGAGATGAGAGGAAAAAATAAAATATTTAGAGAAATCTACATTTAGAGAAAAGCATTGACTGGGACAACCCCTTCAGGTCCCCTCCCACCGTGGGAGCTTTTCTGTCCTCTCAATAAATCCTTCTTTCTCAAAAAAAAAAAAATCATTGACTAAGGCCTGGTTCAAGCCTGTAATCCCAGCACTTTAGGAGACTGAAGTTAGAGGATTGCCTGAGCTCAGGTGTTCGAGAACAGCCTGGGTAACTTGATGAGACCTCATCTCTACAATAAATCAAAAAATAAGCTGGGTGTGGTAGTGCATACCTATACTTCCAGCTGCTTGGAAGGCTGAGGTAGAAGGATGACCTGAGCCCAGCAGGTGGAGGTTGCAGTGGCCATGAGTGTGCCACTGTACTCCAGTCTGGGTGACAGAGTAAGACTTCAACTCAAAAAAAAAGCATTGACTGAAAGGAAAACTAGTACTTGGCTTGCAAAGCAAATTCTCTCTCTCTCTCTGTCTCAATTCAAAGGGTACACGTGCAGGATTTGTTACATAGGAATATTGCGTGATGGTAGATTTGAGCTTCTATTGAGCCCATCACCCAGGTGGTGGACATGGTACCTAACGGGTAGTTTTTGCCCCTTACTCCCTCTCTAATTTAAGAGTGCCTGTGTCTGTTGTTCCCATCCTTGTGCCCGTGTACATACAGTGTTTAACTCCTGCTTATGAGGGAGAACATATAATATTTAGTTTTCTGTTTCTGTGATAATTTACTCAGGATGGTAGTCTCTAATGATATCCATGTTGCTGCAAAGGACATGATTTTGTTCTTTTTTATGGCTTTGTAGTAGTCCATGGTGTATATATACAAAATTTTTTCTTTACCCAGTTTACCATTGATGGACATCTAGTTTGGTTCCATGTTTTTGCTACTGGAGATAATGCTACAAAAAGCATGAGCATGCAGGTGTCTTTTTGGTAGAGTGATTTGTGCTCCTTTGGGTATACACCCAGTAATGAGATTGCTGGGTCGAGTGTCAACTCTGTTTTTAGTTCTTTGAGAAATCTCCCAATGCCTAGCAGAATTTTCTGTATACACACACACCTCTTATACTCTGTTTTTCCTTCTTTCTGGTATACTATGTGAAAGCCTATCACCTAGAAAAGCATCCAATTATTTTTATTGCAAAATTTTGTAGAGGAATATATAAACAGCACAGAACACTGAAAAGAACTCTAACTTGGAAGTCAAACTCGAAATTCTATTCTTTTTTTTTTTTTTTTTTGCCATTAATTAGCTTTGTGACTTTGGTGAAGTCATTTACCATTCTTGGTTCTCAATTTCATAATCACTAAAATCAGAGGTTTGGAATCCATCGTTACGATCTTTCTATCGAGCCAGGCTCAATGGCTCAGCCTGTAATCCTGCGCCTTGGGAGGCTGAGGTGAGTGAATTGCCTGAGCCTGCTGGTTCGAGACCCGCCTGGACAACTTGACGAGACCTCATCTCTACAATAAATTGTTTTAAAAGATTAGCTGGGCATGGTGGCATGCGCCTGTAGTTCCAGCTACGTGGAAGGCTGAGGCAGAAGGATCGCCAGAGCCCAGCAGGTTGAGGCTGCGGTGGCCGGGAGCAGCCACTGCACTCCAGTCTGGGCGACAGAGTGAGACTCCAACTCACAAAAAAAAAAAAGATCTTTCTATCACTAATATTGTAGGTCTGTTATAGCATCTGATTATGTTACTTTCCTCCTGAATGGTCAGCTTTGCTGAGAAAATGGAATTTTGATTTGAGAGTAGAGAAAGTATAAATTATTGAACATTTTTTGGAGAAAAGTGAAGGAAAGAAGATCTTGGTAGAAAACTGTAAGGGGGAAACTTTGAACAACAAAAATTTACTGAGTCCTGGGTAGCCCTTAGATAGTCAGTCTAAAAGTCAAAAACAAGAAAAAAAATCTAAGTAGGAACATGAAAGCTTGTACGATTAAGGAAGAAACACACTTTATGGAATTATTCCAGTCAAGTCATTAAATAAAT
This sequence comes from Carlito syrichta, assembly GCF_000164805.1. Taxonomy (NCBI): domain Eukaryota; kingdom Metazoa; phylum Chordata; class Mammalia; order Primates; family Tarsiidae; genus Carlito; species Carlito syrichta. The sequence goes on along the minus strand of NW_007232103.1, from coordinate 12,888 downwards.
TAACAAATGATTAAACAAAAACAACAGTAATAACAAACTCCAGAAGTGGAAGAAGGATTTATATCCAGAGTTGCTACCATATTTTATCTAAAAGAAAATCTACAATATATATATTTTTAATAGTAAAGTGTGACATACACAGGAAAAAACAAAGCTAGCAATAAAAACTTTGAGGGAACCAGATGTTAGATTATTCAAAATATGGTTAAAGAACAATAGGACACCATATTTAAAGAATTAAAGGAAGTGATGATACAATAATTTATCAAATAGAAATATCAATAAAGGAATGATGATAAAGAAGAAATTTATAGAAATTTTGGAGTTGAGAAATACAGTAACTAAAATGAAAACCTACAAAGAAGACCAACAGGAGATCTGAGATGGTTAAAATAAAAGAATCGGTGAATGTTTGCTGTATTCTCCGCTGATTCTGTGCTCTGCTGCTCTCTTGGGAAGCACAATGGAATATTATGCAGCCGTAAAGAAGGACAAATATATGGACTTCACAGCAACTTGGATGGATTTGGAGTCTATCATACTCTGTGATCTATCACAGAAACAAAGAACAGAGTACCATATGTTCTCACTCATAAGCAGAACTTGAACAATTATAATACTATAAGAAAGCATTTGGCAGTAATGGGAAACTATCGGGGGGGAGGGATTGACAGTTGAGGGAAACTGCTAGGGGAGGGAGGGGGCATACCTCATCAACAAGGGTACCTGCATAATCAATGTTTGCATACTTAACCCTGAATTGTGCCCCACAACTTTTTTTTGTTTTATTTTTTATCAATATTTTTTATTTTGATATTGTGGGGTACAGTTAAGGGTTAGGTATACAAATATGCTTCATTCAGGCCCCCTTGTTGATAACAAGTGTCTCCCCGTCTCCAGACAGATATTTACTACCATTAGTCCCATCCCCCCCTACCATAGTTTCCAAACACTGTCTGTCATTTTCTTATAGTAGTGCATTGAATGATCAAGGTCCACTATATGAGTGAGAATGTGATACTCAGATCTTTGTTTCTGTGAGAGGTCACTTAGTATTATAGACTCTAGTTCCATCCAGGTTGCTGCAAAATTCATAATTTTGTTCTTTTTTATGGCTGCATAGTATTCCATCGTGTATATGTACAACATTTTTTTAATCCAGTCCTCTTTTGATGGACAGCGTGGTTGGTTGCAGGTTCTTGCTATTGTGAACAATGCTGCAATAAACATTCGTGTGCAGGTATCTTTTTTATAGAGTGATTTGAGGTCTTCAGGGTATATTCCCATAGGGGTTTGTAGGGTCATATGGGAGGTTGATGTTTAGAGCTTTTAGGAATCGCCACACTGCTTTCCACAGAGGTTGCACTAGTTTACACTCCCACCAACAGTGTAGAAGTGTTCCCTTTTCGCCACACCTTCTCAAGCAGCTGTTATTTTTTGAGTTGTTGATAATTGCCATTCTGACTGGAGTTAGGTGGTATCTCAGTGTGGTTTTGATTTGCATCTCCCTGATGATTAATGAGGTTGAGCATTTCTTCATGTGTCTGTTGGCTGCTCGGATGTCTTCCTTTGCGAAGTGTCTGTTCATATCTTTTGCCCACTTTATAATGGGGTTGTTTGCTTTTTTTCTTTTCAGCATGTTTGAGTTCCTTGTAGATCCAAGATGTTAAGCCTTTGTCAGACCTGGAGTTGGCAAACACTTTTCCCCAGTCTGTAGGCTGTCTTCCTGCTCTCTTGATGGTTTCTTTGGCTTTGCAGAAGCTTGTCAGTTTAATGAGGTCCCATTTGTCTATCTTATCCCTTATGGCCAGGGGCTTTCAAGTTTTGTTCAGGAAATGGATGCCAGGTCCAATTTCCATGAGGGTATGTCCTTCATTTTCTAAGGTTCTTATGGTTTGAGGTTTTACATTTAGGTCTCTGATTCATTTGGAGTTTATTTTTGTGTATGGGGATAGATAGGGGTCCTGTTTCAATCTTCTGCATGTGGTCAGCCAGTTTTCCCAGCACCATTTACTGAATAGGTTCTCCTCTCCCCAGTGGTAGGTGGTGGGGGCTTTGTCAAAGATGACTTGTTTGAGAAATTGAGGCTTTGCTTCTGGAATCTCAATTCTGTTCCATTGATCTATATGCCTGTTCCTATACCAATACCAAGCTGTTTTGATGATTGTAGCCTTATAGTAAAGTTTGAAGTCTGGTAGTGTGATACCACCTGCTTTGTTTTTTTGGCTGAGGATTGTTCTGGCTATTCTTGGACGTTTGTATTTCCATATGAATTCCTGGATTGTTTTTTCTAGGTCTGAGAAGAATGTTGCTGGTAATTTGATGGGTATTGCATTGCATTTGTAGATTGCCTTAGGTAAGATGGACATCTTCACAATGTTGATTCTTCCGATCCATGAGCATGGGATATTTTTCCATTTGTTTGTGTCAACTTTGATTTCTTTGAGCAGTGTTTTGTAGTTTTCCTTGTAAAGGTCTTTCACATCTCTGGTTAGGAAGGTGCCAAGGTATTTCAATTTTTTTGTAGCTATTGTGAATGGAATTGTGTTTTTTATTTGGGTTTCTGTTTATTATTGGTGTAGAGAAATGCGATTGTCTTTTGCACATTTATTTTATATCCTGAGACTTTGCCAAAGGCCTTTATCAGTGTAAGGTTTTTCACAGATTCTGTTGGGTTTTCAAGGTATACAATCATGTCATCTGCAAAGAGAGATAATTTGACTTCCTCTTTTCCTATTTGGATATGCCTGATTGCCTTATCTTCTCTGATTGCTCTAGCCAGGACTTCCAATACTATATTGAACAGAAGGGGTGAGAGTGGGCATCCTTGTCTTGTTCCAGTTTTCAGGGGAAATGGTTCCAATTTTTGTCCATTTAGGAGAATGCTGGCTGTGGGTTTCTTGTAAATGGCTTTTACTATTCTGAGGTAAGGTCCCCAGTGCCTAGATGTTCAAGGGTTTTTATCAAGAAGGGGTGCTGGATTTTATCAAAAGCTTTTTCTGCATCTAATGATATAATCCTGTGGTTTTTGTTTTGACATCTGTTGATGTATTTAATTGCATTTATTGTTTTACGAATGTTGAACCAGCTTTGCATCCCAGGGATGAAACCTACTTGGTCATAATGGATGATTTTTGAGATGTGTTGTTGAATCCGGTTTGCTAGGATTTTGTTGAGAATTTTAACGTCTATGTTCATCAAAGATATTGGCCTGTAGTTCTCTTTTTTTTGTTAGATCTTTACCTGGC
>NW_007232103.1:0-9104 GCF_000164805.1 Carlito syrichta | reverse complement strand
CTGCCCAGGCAGGATCGAACCCACGGGCTCAGGCAATCCACTCACCTCAGCCTCCCAAAGGCATGGGATTACAGGCTGAGCCACCGAGTCCAGCTTATTTCATTGATTTTTTGTATTATCTTTTTGTCTTCTATGTCCTGGATTTGGGCTTTTATTTTGATGATCTGGATTCTTCTGCTGAAATTAGGGTTTTTGTGGTCTTGCTTTTCCAGCTTCCTTAGGTGGCTTGTTTGGCTATTAATTTGTGCTCCTTCCATTTTCTTCATGTGTGTTTGTAAGGATATAAATTCCCCTCTTACTATAGCCTTTAAGGCGTCCCAGAGATATTGGTAAGATGTTTCTTCATTTTCATTTGTTTCCAGGTATCTTTTGATCTCTGTTTTGATTTCATCATTGATCCAGGAGTTGTTTAGCATCATGCTGTTTAGTGACCATGTCTTTGTGGGTTTTGGGGGGACCTTGTTGGTGTCAATGTTTATGTTTAGTCCACTGTGGTCCGAGAAGGTGCATGGTATAATTTTGGTCCTTTTAAATTTGCTTATGCTTGATTTATGGCCAATAATGTGGTCGATCTTGGAATACATTCCGTGTGGTGATGAGTAGAATGTGTAGTCTCTGGTCTTTGGATGGAGTGTTCTGTAGGTATCAATTAAGTGCATTTGGTCCAGAGTCACATTGAGGTTCCAGATCTCATTGCTGATTTTTTGTCCCGATGACCTGTCAAGGATTGTGACTGGGGTATTAAAGTCCCCAGTTATGATGGTGTTAAAGTCAATATCTTTCTTTAGTTTTCCTAGGAGTTGCTTTATAAAAGTTGGTGCACCTATGTTAGGTGCATATATGTTTATGATAGATATTTATTGTTGATGGAGTGAACCTTTTATCATTATGTAGTGGCCCTCTGTATCTTTTTTAATTTTTGATAGCTTAAATGGTATTTTGTCTGAAATTAGGATCGCGACTCCTCCTTTCTTTTGTGTTCCATTCGCCTGGAAATTTGTTTCCCATCCTCTTACTTTGAGTTTGTGCATGTCCTTTCTAGTGAGATGGGTCTCTTGAAGGCAGTATATTGTTGCCTGGTGATATTTTATCCATTTTGCCATTCTATGTCTTTTCAGTGGTGCGTTTAGTCCATTCACATTCAGGCTAATGATTGAAATGTGAGAGTTTGTCCCTATCATAGAGTTCTTATAGAGTTGTTCTTCCACTTGGCTTATTGTCTTTGTTTTTGGGGTTGGTTCATGTGTATTTTATTCTTTTCCCTGTACTCTTGCGAAGAACGTTGCTCCTTTTTTCCCCTTTTCTTCTGTGTTTAGTACTTTCTTAAGTGTTTCGTGTAGTGGTGGTTTGGTGGCAGTGTAAATTCTTAGGGATTGGATATCTAGGAAAGATTTTAATTCTCACTCACTGATGAAGCTTAATCTGGCAGGGTAGGTTATTCTTGGTTGAAATTGTTTATCTTTTAGGACTTTGAGGATAGGGCTCCAAGCTCTCCTGGCCTGCAGGGTTTCTGTAGATAAATCTGCTGCTATTCTAATTGGTTTTCCATGGTAGGTGATCTGGCCTTTTTCTCTTGCTGCCTTTAGGATTTTTTCTTTTATGCCTACTTTGTTTAGGTGAATTATTATGTGTCTGGGAGTTGGTTTTCTCATTTATTGTCTTGCAGGGTTCTCTGGATCTCTTGTGTTTGAATTTTTGCATCATTGATTAGATAAGGGAAGTTTTCTTGAATGATCTCATGGAAGGTTTGCTCCAATGTGGTCTCTGTCTCTCTTTCTGCCTCAGGCATGCCAATTACTCTTAGGTTAGGCCTCTTGAGGTAATTGTTCATCTCTTAAAGGCTTTTTTCTGTCTTTTTGAGCTTGTTTTCTGTGTTTTTGCAAGTTTAGGTTAGTTCTATATTTTGGTCCTCAAGCTCTGGGATTCTTTCTTCTGCTTGGGTAATTCTGCTTTCCATGCTTATCAGTTTATTGTTTATTTCATTCACAGTATTCTTTATTACTGTTATCTCAGATATCAGCTCCTTTCTAGTTTCTTCTTGCGTCTCCTCAATTCTTTTTAATCTCTCCATTAATGTCTTGATGTCTAGGTTTGTATTTTGAGACCAGTCATTCTGGGGGGTCTTCATTGTTTGCATTCCGAAGTCAGTTTTCTCAGTGTCTGCCCTCCCAGGAGTCTGGAAGAGACCCATATTCTTCTTTTGGTTTTTCTTCATTTGTGTAGATTTTTCTCTCTCATTCCTTAGTGGATAAAATCCCTTGAGTTCTAATCTCTAGCCTCTCCTCTCTGTTTTTGTTGCAGGCAGGCAGTCTGTTAGCTTGTTGCCTGGGAGATCTGTGACACTGGTCTCTATTCAGCCTAGAGGAGGGGCTTTGTCTCCTGTTTAATGACATCACCGTGGGAACCAAGTTGGAGGCTCTGATAGGTGGGCAGGGCGATGCGATATAAATATGCCTTGAAAATGGCGGAGGTGGTAGTTTTATTTTCACTTTTAGGTATGCTCCTGTGGGACTCTAGGCAGGACCAGCTGCACAGCTGGAGTTGGGGAGAAGGTCAGGCGTTTCCTCCTCTGGAGCTGGAAGCCTGCGATTGGCACTTTAAGCCAGCTTAGGGTTCTGCCCCCTTACACAGGCTTGTGGTCACACGCTGAGTGCCTCAGCCAGGGTGGACCCAGGGCTTCAGATCTCCAAAGCTCCAGGGGGCAAGTGGTGGCTCTGGGTCTCTCACAGGGCACTTTAGCCAGAAATGGGACCAGTATCTTTGAGGGGCGGGTACTCAGAGCCTGCCTGGGTGACCAGCAGCTTAGCACTGGGTGCTGGTCATGAGGATGTAGCCAGGGATGGAGCTGGGATCCGGGATTTGGGATTCCCCAGCCTGCCAAAATCACATATAGTGGAGCAGCTGCGGTCTGGCCGCAATGTCTGGCTCTGCATGGGACCAAAACTCCCCAGGCCTCGTACCAGTGCGGCTGGCAGCAGGCAGGGGGGTGCTGGGAGAAAAGTAATAGTCTTTTTGGGAACTCACGTTCTGAGAGTCTCAGGGATCCACCTATGCCATCGCCATCTTCAGGTTGCCTCCCCCCACATCTTTATAATTTAAAAAAAATTTAAAAAGAAAGAAAAAGACACAAAAGCAAAAAAAAAAAAAATCAGTGAACGTAAAAGATAGACCAAAGAGGTTATGTAATCTAAAGAGAAGAAAACAAAAACAATGAAGAAAACTGAACAGATCCTCAGAGACCTGCAAGATACCATTAAGTATATCAAAAGAAGCAGAAGAGGAGAAAGAAAAGGGAAGAGCATAGAGCTATATAAGAGTAAAGTTTCAATATCTCATTAGAATTGAGTTAGTATAAATCTTAAATAGATTCTGACAAGATATGTATTGTACACCCTAGAGCAACCACTAAGAAAAGAGCTCAAGCCAGGCTCGGTGGCTCAGCCTGTAATCCCGTGCCTTTGGGAGGCTGAGGTGAGTGGATTGCCTGAGCCCGCGGGTTCGAGACCCGCCTGGGCAGCGAGACCTCATCTCTACAATAAATCAAAAAATCAGCTGGGCGTGGTAGCACGTGCCTGTAATTCCAGCTACTTGGAAGGCTGAAGTGGAAGGATCGCCAGAGCCCAGCAGGTCGAGGCTGCGGTGGCCAGGAGCGGCCACTGCACTCCAGTCTGGGCCACAGAGTGAGACTCCAACTCAAAAAAAAAAAAAAAAGAGCTCAAAATAACATATTTTGAAAATAAGAGCCTCAGTCTAGGAGGAGTAAGAGAGAGAAATGAAAGAATACTAGAGATAAACTTGGTTTTAGAATTGTTTTCTGGACCTGGAAAAGACCAAGTTTTCCTTTTCTCATGGCCATCTCTGTTTCCACCACATAGAACTCAAACCAAATTTATGAGTACACATTGTAGCTTGAGCTATAATTTTAAATAGGTTTTAGGACCTATTTGAGAACCTAATCTCCAATGAATACCTAGTTTATTTCTGAAAATTCATTTTAAGCTTCTTACGAATAACTGTAAACTCAACACATTCTCAATCTTATACTCATGTACCAATAAAGACAAGTTTTTAAATCTCTACAGTTTTTAAGAGAAATAAGCCCAAATAGATTAGTTTTTACATATACATAAGCAATGATAATAGGCTTTACTGATGCTGCTTTGAATTCATTGTATTTTGTCTCAGTAGGGAAAAAAAAAATCTTTTTTTTAGGGAAGATTATAGCTGTGTTTAAGACAATAGTAATTTTAAAATATAATAAAGACTGGGCATGGTGGCTTACATCTGTAATCCCAGCACTTTGGAGGCCAACACAGGAGGATCACTTCAGTCCAGAAGTTTGAGACCAGCCGAGGCAACATACTGAGACCCCTATCTCTACAAAAAAAATCAATTAGCCAAGTGTGGTGGCAAATGCCTGTAGTCCCACCTACACAAAAGGCTGAGGTGAGAGAACCGCCTGAGTCCAGGAAGTCAGAGCTGTAGTAAGCTGTGTTGTGCCACTGCACTCCAACCTGGCTGACAGAGCAAAACCTCTTACTCAAAAAAAAAAATTAAATTTAATAAGGTTTTAAAAAATTATATAGATTAGCCGGGCGCAGTTGCTCACGCCTTGGGAGACAGAGGCAAGAGGACTGCCTGAGCTCACGGTTCAAGATCAGCCTGGACAACTTGCCAAGACCTCATCTCTACAATAAATAAAAAAATTAGCCAGGTGTTGGTGGCACATGCTTGTAGTTCCAGCTACTTGGAAGGCTGAGATGGAAGGATCGCCTGAGCCCAGCATGTCAAGGCTGCAGTGGCCATGAGCGTGCCACTGCACTCCAGTCTGGGTGACAGAGTGAGACTTCAACTCAAGAAAAGAAAATATATAGATTAATATCATCTGTAGCCGGGCTCGGTGGCTATGCCTGTAATCCCGTGCCTTTGGGAGGCTGAGGTGAGTGGATTGCCTGAGCCCACAGGTTCGAGACCCGCCTGGGCAGCTAGACCTCATCTCTACAATAAATCAAAAAATCAGCCGGGTGTGGTAGCGCATACCTGTAATTCCGGCTACTTGGAAGGCTGAGGTAGAAGGATCGCTGGAGCCCAGCAGGTCGAGGCTGCAGTGGCCGGGAGCGGCCACTGCACTCCAGTCTGGGTGACAGAGTGAGACTCCAACTCAAAAAAAAAAAAAAAAAGATATATCACAGAAGGATCCCTGGCTGTACAATATGCTTCAAGCAAAGCAATTAAGGAATATCATGCAAAAGAAAGAGCAGTACATCTTTTTAGATGTATCATTATTCTTATTAAAAGATTTTCATTTCCAGCCTTCCTTTCTGACAACTTTCTTATATATCCCAGTCAGATATGGCCCATGTTGATCTTTTCTTTTTCCTAACTGTACTAACAATACTTTGTACCATTGCGCAGGAAAAGGAAACAAAATTAAAGATAGCCTCTATTTTTATTGTAATTTTAACATCTGCAAGGAGAAATCTCAAGTTTGGTGCTGGCTTTACTTGTTAACTAATATTCATCAGTTGATATAAAGTAATAAAACAACAATCAAAGCAGTTGACTTACAGTTGTTGAAACATAATTGTTGAGCTCACGGGTTCATTTACAGGATCCTGCTTCAACTATCTTAACCCAACTCTACTCCTGGAATTCCCATTATTTGAAGTTACATAATGCTGATGCTTTATTGTAGGAATTCCAAGAATGAATTCCTTTTTACATATTTTAAATTGGTTTACTTGTTTGCCATCTAAAATCCCTATTGATGCCATCATTATTTTAAACTTCAAATAATTACTTAAAATCTCTGGCAGGGTGCAGTGGCTTCACACTTGTAATTCCAGCACTTTGGGAGGCTGAGGTAGGAGAATCACTTGAGCTCAGGAGTTTGAGACCAGTCTAAGTAACATAACAAGACCTCGTCTCCACTATATATATACATATATATATATATATATATACACACATATATATGTATATATATGTGTATATATATATATATATCAAAATTAGCCAGGTGTGGTGGTACACACCTGTAGTCTCAGGTGCTCTGGGGACTAAGGTAGAAGGATTGCTTGAGCCCAGGAGTTTGAGGCTGCGGTGAGCTGTGATCATACTGCTGCACTCCAGCCCAGATGATAGTGAGACTCCAACACACACACACACACACACACACACACACACACACACACACACACATACATGTTATACCTAAAGCTCTACGTTTTTTAAAAAAAAATTATTTTAAAGATGTAGGCTACAACCAGGGTTAGGTATAATGTTCATTATGCAGGGACCCTTGTTGATGAGGTGTGCACCCCCTCCCCTAGCAGTTTCCCACTACTGCCAATCCTTTTCTTACAGTATTACAATAATTGTTCAAGGTCCACTTATGAATGAGAATATGTGATACTCAGCTCTTTGTTTCTGCGATAGATCACTTGGTATTACAGACTCTAAGTCCATCCAAGTTGCTGTGAAGCTCATCATTTTGTCCTTTATGGCTTAAAGCTCCACTTCTTCCTTCCCTTTCTGTATCTCTCCCTTCAAAGAGATAACTTCTTTGAATGTATATGTATCGTATCCATATTTTTTTCATTTTACTATATTCGTTATATATTATTCCATAAGCAACATACAATATTGTTTGGTATGTCTTTACTTTTACATAAATGCCATTGAACACTAAATGTATCTTTTGCTACCAGAAAACTTTTTTCATTCAATATTATGTTCTTGAGTTTGTAGATACTGATCTGGCTAGCTTTGTTCTTTTTTATCTACTGTAAAGTATTCTGAATGAATCCACAATTGATTTAACAACCGTATTTACTTCCTTACTGAAAAGCAGAATTTGTCCATTTTATCCTATACAAACACTGCTGTGATGAATAACTGAATACATGTTGCCTACTGTACACGTGTGAGTGTCCCTGAAATGATACCTAGAAGTGAGATTTATCATTGAGTATATACATCTTCATCTTAACTTGATTGTACTAATAAGTATTAAGTCCCATAAGTAGCATATGAAATCACCTGTTTCATACTTGATTGATACAGCCAGGAAAAAAGAAAGAAAGAAATGGACTGTTTTCCCAGGTGGAGTGGCTCAAGCCTGTAATTCCAGCACATTGGGAGGCCAAGGTGAGAGAATTGCCTGAGCTCAGGGTTCAAGACCAGCCTGGGCAACTTGGTAAGACCTCAACTCTACAATAAATCAAAAAATTGTCCGAGTGTGGTTACACGTGCCTGTAGTTCCAGTTACTTAGAAGGCTGAAGCATAAGGATTGCTGGGTGATAGAGTGAGACTCCAAATCAAAAAAAAAAAAAAGAAAGAAAACGCTTCAAGGACTCTATTCTGCAATAAAATGCTAGAGTTGCAGTAAACCTCCACCAGTGAGCAGCAGTAATGGAGTTGAGTAGGGCATGTCATGATGGAGAAATGGTAGATCTGTCCACAAGATGGCACTCCTACTTCGTAGTTTAAAGCTTTATAGGCAATTTTGCAATGCTGCAAAACAGTGGATAAACTTGGGATTTTATTTTTTATGTAACTGATATCATGAATTATGTTTCAAATCCTACACATTTCGAACAGAAATTTCTTGCCCCTTTCTGATATTTGGGTCACAGTTATTTGATGTATGGATAGTATTATAGCCTAAGAATGAGGGGACATTCTAAGCAAGTGTTTGTGTGTTTGTTTGTATTTATGCACTCGAGCATGGGAACTTGTGTGTCCCTCCCATCAGACATGAACTTTTGGATGATGAAGTTCCAATGACTGGACTCAGGAGTGCAGCTAATCTGGGGGTCGTGATGAAAAAGTACTGGAGACAGAGCTTTTGTATGCCATGTTAATAAATTTGAACTGCATCCTAAAATACGTGGATAAGTCATTGAACAGGCAGGTGACAATCAGAGCAGTGCTGCCCAAATGTCACTCAGTGGTACCTATATAACACATTTGTGATTTTTGCCATATCTTCACATCACTAATAGTTACTTAATGTTTTTAGACCAACTATTCTTTTATAATGTACTCAAAGAGGAAACTCATTACTAACATTGCTTGCCATAATCAGAAAAAACATATAACTCTTAAAATAGATGTGTTCATTCAGACACCAACTTAAAAGCATCTCATGCCCCCACTAGTGTAAGTCTACCACACGTGGGGTAAGTCTGCTCTATGGTATGAATTGAGTTGGGGTGCACCCCAAAAAGGTGCTGAAATTGGGTTGGCGCCAGGTCCTTAAAGGTCAGATTTTTTTTTTTGAGTTGGGAGTCTCACTCTGTCACCCAGACTGGAGTGCAGGGTCACGCTCCCAGTCACCGCAGCCTCGACCTGCTGGGCTCCGGCGATCCTTCCCGCCTCAGCCTTTCCAAGTAACCGGAAATACAGGCGCGCCCTACCACGCCCGGCTAATTTTTGATTTACTGAAGAGACGAAGCCTCGCCAAGTTGCCCGGGTGGGTCTCTAACCTGCGAACTTAGGCAATTCACTCGCCTCGGCCTCCCAAAGCTCGGGATTACAGGCTGAGCTACAGAGCCTGGCCAATGGCCGGATCTTAAATGACGTTAAAGAGCCAGAGTCAGTTGCAGGTGTGGAGCAATTGAGACCCAAGCCAAAAAGGATGAAGGTATACCATGTAACGTCTATATCATCATCTCTTCTGAAACTTTAATGTGCATATGAATCACTTCAAGATCTTGTAAAAACACTGATTCGAATCCAGTAGAGGACCTGGAGTTTCTGCATTTCTAACGAACTCCCAAATGACGTTGATGCAGATATTGTTGGTTTCCCAGCCATGTAACGCAGCAAGGTACGGAACTGTTAAATCCGTACAGAGCAGAGACCACGAGCCTGGCACAAGGCACCTTCTCAGTTAATACTCGTTAAGAGTGGAATGAATTCTCTCCAGATCGTCCCATGACTGCCTTTCTCAATATGCAGATTTCGACTCACATGTATATCACATATACCTACTGCTCAAAACATTTTTATTTTATCCACACATAAAGTATGGTTAAGTTTTTTTTTTCTATGTAGCCACAGCCTAGGATGTAAATTCCCTGAGAGAGAGACCTTAGTT